>NC_134884.1:47346351-47446351 GCF_041734735.1 Babylonia areolata
GTAGATCAGTGGTTGAAAGGTAATTTTACAGTTTAGTGCAAGGCCTTGATCTTTGATCTTCATTGTTTATCGTCGGCTGTCATAGGATATACCTTTATCGACGAGGATGTGCCGCTTGGAAAGTTATACTTATCTACAATTGGAAACGGCGGCAGTGAAGATTTTGTGAAATTCAGTATGCGTAGATAAGCAACAAAGTTCTAATCAAGTGTGTTCTTTTTTTCCCTTTTAATACCATATATATATATATATATAATAGAAGAATAGAATATGTCTTTATTACCAAGTGTACCAGGGTCACAAGGAATATTGGGTGGTGTGGGGGGGGTGTAGTACATAACAAGGTACGAACATAAATCGAGAATCATACACAAACACAGATACAGTAGAAATTAGGATACGTACAAGTGCATATCAGTCTAAAAACTTGTGCATATTCACACATGCACACACTACACACACTCTCTCTCTCTCACACACACACACACACACAACACATACACACACCCACACACACACACACACACACATACACACACACACACACACACACACACACACACACACACATGTTTGAACAGAAGCCGCATATTACATGTGGATGGGGCTGATGACTAGATCTTCAGGTAGATGGTTGTTGATTGCACAATTCTATTTATCATACTGGATTTGTTCAAGAGACAGGGCATTGACTGTTTTGGGGAAAAAGCTATTAGCATTTTTTACCGTCGACCAGAGGGGAGCATCTCGAAAATCCCAAAAGCTGGATGTGATTCTTCCTGACTGATTTTGCTTTTCTGAGTAGCTGCTTATAATATAGATGTATCCATAATTCTTCCCCTCAAGACGAAATAAACAGTGCTCACAACAAAGGGCGTGGACGTTCACTCCGTCAGTCACTGAGAGGAGTGGAAGGGAAAGAAATGTGGATATTGCCCATTTCTTCCCCTGTACTCTTTCTGTTCAGTTTCGTTTCGAAGATGGAAAAGAGTTGTAACAACATCAGCATGGAGAGGAAATACCCTTATTCAATGATTAGAAGAACAGAACTAGTTGTAACACCTATGGATGGAAAACCAAGAGGAGTATTCAAGGATTAAGAAAACTGGTAACATGTCTAAGTAAATGAATCGCCAAAATTCTCATGCTATAGCCAGTATAATACAGAAAATAGAGCAAACACAATAAAACATGATACTGATAGCTTTCACACCTTGGGCATTCTGTCTTCCCAGAATCCCTTATGACAACCAGAGTTGTCAGAAAATGTGAAAAACCTCTGCCCTTGACCTTGTTCCAGGCACTGTACTTTAGTTTCAGTCATGTACTTCATGAACCAGTGGAGTGGAAGTGTATCATTTTTCTGTATAGCGAGTACAAGTTTCCCCATCATAACCGTCATACATAACATGTCATCAGTACACACAGGTCTACACTTTTCTCTCTCTAGACACAAAGTGTACACCACAGTCTTACTTCTTTGGGTAGCACTCATCCCAGCTGATTTTCATTCATGCTCATTTGGATTGTGTGAGAAGAAAAATTGAGATTAGAATAGATACATTTAGACAGAGATATATATACTTTTATGTATAATGATGCATCTGTAGATATTTTACATATATATATATATATATAAGATATGTAAAATATCTTTACAGAAACAGATCGAGGAGAAATAGACAGTGAGGTCATCATGTGAGCAGAGCATGAAAGACCACAAAATTTGGAGGCAATATGGAGTATTCATAAGGTGCTGAATGAGAGGGTGAAGTTGAAAAAATAAACTGCTTTGGATTAGAAAAAAAAAAAAAAAATTCAGTTTTGAGACTGTGACAGGACTGTAGTTAAATCATTCATGATATTTTCCTGGCATCAACCAGGCCAGTGAGGTACAGGCATCTGCAGTGTTGGTCAGGAAATTTGAGCTGCTCTGTCACAAAACATATAACATATCCATGAAGTGAATGACACTCCTCCTGCGGTGTCAGTTTTCCTATTGAAGCTGATGGCACATTGGACAGGAGCCTGTCACATGGCCTGGGGTTCAAACCAGTTTGAAGTTATTTTGTTTTGCTTTGTTCTGTTGTTTACTTGGATTAAAGTAAATAAACAATAACAAAATAACAGTTTTAACTATGAACTGGATTTTTTTTCAGTACCTTTAGTTTCTACATATCATTATTCCTAACCCTGCCATGTTCCATGTCTTCAGTTCAGTTTCTGGCTTCATGGTTTTATTCTGGAACCTGAAAATGTCAGTTTATTCCAGAATGTTTTTGTTTCATTTCTGTTTAATCTGGTCCACATTCATGCACATTATCATAGTTAGTCTCTTTTCCACTAGTGTTTCTTTTGTATTCATGGGCTGTGACTCCCCATGTTTTCTCAGTTACGGGTCGGATTTTACAGGGCTCTTCTTACCCAGTCATGTAGGTTGGGGAGTGAGGGGGAAAGTTTGTGTCACCGCTTCCCGCAGCAAAGCGGGCATGGATTACATGGTCTTTAACATGGGTATTTGCTCTTCTGCATAATATGGGTATTTGTTCTTCTGCATGTGTACACATATACAGGGGATTAAATGCTAGCAGGCCTGTGCACTGCACACTATGCATGTTGACGTGGGATACTGGAAAAATGGACACCCTTAATCCACCATCCCAGCATTTGTACTTAATTGGGACCCTCGGGTGGGAAAAGACCAGTGCTCTGACCACTAGCTGTCATACACCCTGAAGTTTCTTTTTTCAAATCACATAACACAAAACACAGGTAATTCAGAATAAAGTGTATATTTATGTTTATATTTCATATTAGAATGAGAAAGGACTGAAACACACATTCACACACACTAAAGTACGAACACATGTGCACACGGATGCAAGCATGAACATACATACTTATGCATGCACACACACACACACACACACACACACACACACACACACACACACACACACACACACAGATATATAAACATCTAAATATATCTGTGCATACAGTGTGCACTGGTTTGTGCATGTGTACATGCACATTGTGTGTGTGTGTGTGTGATTGAGAGGTAGTTCACTAGTTGATTTTGTTTCTTCATTGCTTTATCTATTCAGCAGCCAGTTTAAGTCCAATTATCTCTGTTGTTTTCCAGATTTCAAACTGGCACAGTCAGCAGTTCTTTTGGGGGTGTGGTCTGCCACTCTACCACTACTAATGGCCCACCCTACGATTCACCCACCCCAGCCGGGGTGGGTGCAAAGTCTGTCGGGACACCAAGCAGACTTGCAGTGCCAGCAGCAGCAGACAGAATTACAACCAATCTGTCAGCCCCACTTGCAGCACCAGCAACGAAAGGAATGCCAACCAATCTGGCAGACCCAGGAAGATCCACAGTTGCTGCAGTACAAGTCACAACTGCTTCAAACCCGACCACAGAAAGTGACACCACTTCATGATGTGGTATCACGATTTCCCTGCGTCTTCGAACTTCAAGTCCCGGAACTGCAGATGCTACAACTGAAGACCAACCAGTGTCAGTTCCTACAATCTTGTCCGTATGGCCATGGGGATGATGATGCTCAATTCTTGGCAGATGCGCAGAAAGCATACATTTCTGTTCTAGCAAGTATTGGCACACTCTTCGTGGTCCTGCAGAGAACAAAAAAGGGGCAGCGTTCAGAGAATCGTGCAGTGGAGAGGAACGGAGGTTCGTCTCCCAGCATTCACAGCGATTCAAGCGTTTCTGGTAATTCCGTCATTCCCAGCGTTCACAGCGATAACAGAGATTGGTTCTCTCCCAGCGTTCACAGCGATCACAGAGATTGGTTCTCTCCCAGCGTTCACAGCGATCACAGAGATTGTTTCTCTCCCAGCGTTCACAGCGATAACAGAGATTGGTTCTCTCCCAGCGTTCACAGCGATCACAGAGATTGGTTCTCTCCCAGCGTTCACAGCGATAACAGAGATTGGTTCTCTCCCAGCGTTCACAGCGATCACAGAGATTGGTTCTCTCCCAGCGTTCACAGCGATTTCAGCCAGACAGAGTCTGGCCAGCACAGCGATCTTTATTTCCTGACGTCAGGAAAGCGTTCCATTGACAATGAGCTCAAGGTGCCAGTGCCCCTTTTCGGGGCCTTCGGACACTATCTTGGGGTGCCATCGCGACCCCATATCCAGTGAGAAAGGGTGGCTGGATTTTGCGGTGCGGGAACTGTCACGAGTGGCAGCAGGAAAAGCCAGGGGTCAAGAGGCAGTGTGGCGCAGCCAGTGTAAACCTGCGTGGTGGGACTGTGCTTGCCGACATCCCTGGAAAAATCCCACCGCCAACCCAAAAGACTCAAAGGACACTCTGAGAGAAAAATTTGAGTGCCTGGTGCAGCATCTGAGGAAAGTAGGGCAGTTGCCAAAAGACATGGAGAAGGAGATCGATCTGTGGGAAGCAGATCGCAAGCCTGCGGTCTTCTTGATGACCTCCTTAAGCAGCCTGCTGAGACAAGCCAGCAATCTACATGCCTTAGTGGAGGATACCTGTCCCAAGATAGAGGAATCAGGCACTTCAGTAGATACTTCTATCCTAAGTGACTTGCAGAACTGTTTGACAGCATGTTTCAATAGACTGGAATCAGCTAAGAGCATGGCTGACAAGAGAAACCAGAAAGAGAACACCTCCAAAGCAGCAAGAGGCACAGGAAGCAAACGCCAGCACTGTGAAAAATCTGATGTTTCCCAGCCACCCTGCAAACGCCCAAAGCAGTCCTCTTGTCCTTCTCCCTCTGCTTCCCAAAGCCCCATCCTTGTCCAGCCCCCCTCTACTGCCCTGACCTCTTCCCAAAGCCCCATCCTTGTCCAGTCCCCCTCTACTGCCCTGACCTCTTCCCAAAGCCCCATCCTTGTCCAGTCCCCCTCTACTGCCCTGACCTCTTCCCAAAGCCCCATCCTTGTCCAGTCCCCCTCTACTGCCCTGACCTCTCCCCAAAGCCCCATCCTTGTCCAGTCCCCCTCTACTGCCCTGACCTCTTCCCCATCTCCCACTTTCATCACTTCCTCAACTGTCTCTCATGCGCTGACCAGCCCTGACCAGTCCAGGCTGCTAATGGCTGCCCTGCAGAAACAAATCCTTGAGAAGCGGTCCTCAAAATTTCCTCCACTTCACCAGGCCCCCAAACCCCAAGTGCCGTTAAAACCCAAAGCAGTCCCTGTCCCTTCCAACAGAACAAAGGGTGATCAGGGGGTAGGGGTCCTGGGTCAGAAAAGTGTTGCTACTATGCTGCCATCACCCTGTGTACCTGCTACTGCCTCACAGCACTCTGTTTCAAACACGGCCGAAAACACAGAATTCAGAGACTTTTTGGAGCTAGATATAGAAAGCAACGCTGAAGATTCAGACTGTCAGTTCTTGAACGACAGTCAGTTCTTGGACAAACTTCTGTTGGAAAACTCCCCTGACGTCATTGTCAGTGACAGCCCTGCAGCTGTCTCTCCCACTTCAGACCCCACCCTGGTGTCCTGTCTGTCACCAGCTTTCAGCAGGCTTCCCTTCACCACCAACAGTGATACTGATAGCACAAAAGATTCAAACCATGACCCATTGATTGGTCACTCGCTGTCCACCGGGCGGTCTGACAGCTCCCCTTTCGATTTTGGTGTGGATCCTGAGGCAGTAGCAGGACAGGTGGAGAGTGAGCTGACAGAAGGGGGTACATGCATTGGCACTGCTTTGAGTTCAGGTGTGGGGGGCATGGACAGAGGTCTGCAGGACACAGAAGTGGTCAGTGATTCAGGGTACAATTCAGAGTCCTCGGTGGCAACATCTCATAGAGAGTCCCTGGACTCTGACCTTGCTGACCTTGACAGTCCTGACCTGGAAGCATATCTGAAATCTTTGGATCATTTTTGAAACTTCTGATAGAGAAAAAAAACCCAAAAAAAACTAGTTCATTTTGTTTTCAGCAAAAGCCAATTTCAGTCACCAGTACATTGTAACAACCCAGATCAGCTTGAACTGGGACTGTGGACCAGATTTTGTTAAAAATAAGTTGGGAAAAGTTTCTCTTGTAACGGAAAACAAAATAATCTTATTCTTTGTAACAAATTATATTTAGAAACAAAACATTAAAAGACAGCTGGTGCACAGAAGTTCTTACACACATATCATGTGTCTTCATAGATTTCAGAGTCAAGACGCTTACAATCCTCTTTTTGCTTTGCAGTTTGCTTTTTTTTTCTTTTTTTTTTTTTAAGAATTGCTATTTGATACACACACAGTGATCTTGTTATGATGTCACAGCTGTCATTACTTAATACTTTGGAGGTTTGATTCTGGAAAAAAAAAACATTTCCAATTTCCAGAACGTACAACAGATATTTAGTTGGATAACTCATGGGACACTAAAGTTAATTTACAAAGCCTCTTGTCCTGTGTCCCTCACACCTGAAGTGGTTATTTTTTGTGTGATTTTTTTTTAACTTCATTATTGAGAATGCTTTCCATCCAGATGCGAGTTCCTCAGATGCTGTTACTATCTCTTTTCATGGAAAAGAGTGTAAATAGATTGTAGGTTTATTCCCACTGTAGAAGAAAATTTTGTATAAAACTTCTACTTTTTTTTAACACCCATATTTTAAGATATATGACATGTATCTTATTGTTTCTTCTTGTGTGTGTTGGGTGGAGAGAGTGTGTGCATGTGTATGGATATGAATGTGTGAATGCGTTCGTTTTATTACTTTTTACGGTGTTGATGATGAGGGTGTTGTTGTTTTTTTGTTTTGTTTTTTTTGTTTCAAAACTGTGTCAAAAAGTGAAATTCTTTCAAAATGTTAGATTTTATTTTCCTGTTCAGATTGGAAGAAAAATTTATTTCAATTTTCACTTGAAATTTCTGATAACTTTTCTCTGCATGATTGTATGCTGAGGTAAAACTTTGACATTTCATGGCTGCATAATACATAAAGTGAAAATAGAGTATGTCAAATAAGAATTTATCACACTTTATTTCTTTTCTTTCTTTTTTTCTTCTTTTTTTTAATAAATTTTTTTCTTTCTTTCTTTCTTTTTTTAATGAAGGCAAATGCTGACCTGCAGAAGTGCTTTTTAAAGATGGCAGCTATAGATCTATGTTTAGTTGAGAAGTACTTTGAAGGATAAAGTTCCCCTTCTTTTATGATTTATAGGGAGTTGAGGTCCACTTTTCCATTATTCATTTATCAATTATATGAGGTAAAAAAAAATCAGCACATTGCACTAGTTTCATTATGTTTTTTTTCTCCATGACACTAGATTGTGTGAGTTGTTTTGCTGTTACCTACACACTGTGATTTGATTTTTGGCTTACTAATTAAATATTACTCAATAAATCGATGGTATTGGGGTGTCATTTTGATGGTGGATGTTTGATGAGTGCTGCTGTTTTTTGTTGTTGTTTTTTACTGTGTTGACAAGGCAAGTCTGTGTAAATAATCGTAAGTGCATGTTTATCGCATTACGCATGTTGAGAGGTAAAAGTTCAAGGTGACCACTTTGTAGAATGGAACAAAATTGGCAGGTACAATGACGCTTGCATCTTGATCTCTTTTTTTTTTTTACCCCCTCCCTCCATTAAACTTGGTTTTGTGACTGACCACAGTGAGCGTTGGACCTCATTATGATTTAAGGTCAATGTCACAACATGGCATGTTGGTACAAAAAAACATTTAAAGAGACAGGAGACATGTGATAAGGTCTAGCAACCAATTATCAGGCTTTATTGTGGACAGGATTGATCATTGTCAGAGCCAAACTCCTACAGGGAGACAAAGTCAAAGGTCGAGGTGACAACATGGCATAATGGGGAAAAGATAGCAGACCGCAGGTGTTGTTTTGTTTGTTGTTGTTTTTATCCCATTTTCATCAAACACAGTTCACCGGTTGGTCATGATGACATACCCTTTTGTAAATCAAGTCAAAGTAACTCTAACTCCCCTTCTTTCCCCATACCCCTTTCCCACTCCTCCCACACACCATCTCCCAAACTGGTAGCTTGTTCACTGGATTTTTTAAAACAATTTGAGATGAAGCTATCCACTCATCCACAATAACCCACCAACCCTACCCATCTCCATCCCTGCCCTTGCTTTAACTGATATATTGTAAGTAAGGAAGTACTACACTGTGGCAGAGTCCGTTGCACATTGGACTTGATCCGAGTTCCAAGCCCTGTTTACAGCATACTGTTATGTCCTTTGTGAAGACACTTCGCTCCCGTTTTCCTCGCTCACTGCAGGCGTGAACAAACCTGATTTTGGTGTGGGAAGGTTAAAATGTCGGAAGGAGAGGATGGGGCCCCCCTGCCTTCCTATTCTGAGCCATAGGTGCTGTACATGAATTCACTGCCCTTTGGTTGTAAAAGGTTATGGGATCTTTGACCTTTTTGTTTCTTTAAAGCAAGTGTTTGGTATATCAATCCTAAATACATTTGCGAAATGTATCAAAATCAGCTGAAGGAACAGCGGATTGAATATGCCATGCATGTCCCAAGTGAAATTCAGGAGAACAGGGAGAAAACCTCATTCTCCTTCCAGAAGTTTCTCTTCTGCATTCACCAGCTGCAGAAAAAAAAATTACACACACAACAAGATGCATCTCCATTTAAAAATGTTTGCATTCTTTAGCCCAAACAAAAACAAAAAACAGTGTCTTCCTGAAACTATTTCTTCTGCATTCATGAGCTGGAAATAATTAAAAGAAGTAAAAAAAGCATCTTCATCCAGAAACGCTCTCTCCTGCATTTAAAAACAGCAGCTAACTGAATAATGATTGACAAAAAATTTTCAGATTTTTTCTTCCGTATTCATAAAATGTTTTTTTCAGAAACACACACACACATACACACTCACACACTCACCAGCACATGCACACATCACACACACACACAAACCCACACAGACTCATGAACACTCACACATACACACTGTCACACATGTGCACATGCACACACACATATACACATAGAATCCCCAAATTCAAAGAAGCGAATTGAGACAACAATGGAAATAAAACATATTATTCATCAATTGACAAAACAGGGTATTAATATAACTTTCTGTTGGGTACCTTTGCACTGTGGAATATCTGTGAGTGGGTAGACCAAGCAGCCAGAAGAGCAGCACGTAATTTTGAAGGAGCAATACAACTTGACATCCACTTAGATCTACATGAATGCTTTAGTAGTATAGAAAATATATCTAGAAATCGATTTAAGAAATTGCTTATCGATTCAAATAATCATTATCACCAGTATTGTGTAAACATGAAGAATGCAGCTAATCCCAAACATTTTTCTAAATTTGACACCAAGAGCACATTCAAGACAAATCACAAGTCTAATGTATAGAATTCGTTTGAATGCCTTTCGTACAAAATTTTCTAAAAATATAAAATGTATGTGTGGTAAGCAAATAACTGTAAACCATCTACTCATTCATTGTCCTAGCATAAGACAGTTAATTCCAAAAGATGTAGTTGGTGACTTGTTTACCAATATTCCATCAGCCACTGAAAAGATTTTGAATGATTATTCATTGCTTACATTGTTTTCGGAAATTTTAAACTCCAGTCCAGTTGGTATCCTCCTTTGATGTATTCTAATTAATGTCACTATTTATATTTACATTGCTGTAAGTTAATACTTGTTGATATGCATACATATATTCTCCTTCCTATGGCATCTCATTCATTACACACCACAATCTCTTTAA
This sequence comes from Babylonia areolata, assembly GCF_041734735.1. NCBI lineage: Eukaryota > Metazoa > Mollusca > Gastropoda > Neogastropoda > Buccinidae > Babylonia > Babylonia areolata. The sequence continues at coordinate 47,356,081 of NC_134884.1, forward strand.
CCTTTAATTTCTTATAATGTACTTTTTCTCTACTACATAAGATGAACACTTTCTTACACTAATATTCACATGCATTCCCTTTCCTTTATCCACTACTTTTCTCCTTTCCGTCTAATAACACTTATAGTGAACAGACGTTAAACTGAAGAAAACATGTGCGGGTGCACATGCATCTATTCCAACCGCCCTTCCCTCTACCCACTTCTCGCATCTTTTTCTTTAGCAGATTTGAACTAAAACACACACAAAAAGAACCCCCAGAAACTTTTTCATCTGCAGTCATGAGCTGAAATCAACAACAATAACACCTTCCAGAGATTTTAATCATAATAAGTATCACCTTTCATGTTTCTTCTTCTGTATTGTAAGCTTGAAAAAGGAAAGAAATATTCATGTAGTTTTCTTTTGAATTCATTTCCTCTGAAAATAAATTCAACAAAGAAAGAGGTCTTATTTCTGTGTGGTTTTTGTTTTTGTTTGTTTGTTTGTTTTATTGTTGTTGTTTTTTTGTTTGTTTGTTGTTGTTGTTGTTTTTGTTTTTTGAATGGCCAAACCAAACTGCAACCACTGTTCCATACTCTTTTTTTTTTTTTAATTTTCGTTATAAAACACAAACATTAAATACTTGAATACATGTTCATGTTTGGAAAGTACAAACACAGGGCTATATTGAATATATATATATATATACACATCTAATATATGAAATGATCTTGCTGTCTTTGAGTCCAAGCCCCACACCATGCAGATTCCACAAACATAAGCATCACAAATGGTAAACTTTATAAAATAAAAATAGCAGTGTTACATGTCTTTGAAACTTGTTATAATTTTGCCATATTCCAACAAAAATTTGGAAAATCATAACCACAAGTTTTAAAGACATGTAAATACTGCTGTTGTTGTTCTCTCTCTCTCTCTCTCTCTCTCTCTCTCTCTCTCTATATATATATATATATATATATATATATATATATCAGTGTGTGTGCGTGTGTGTCTTCCCCCAAACATACAAACAAGCCTATGAACATAGGGACAACAATACATACAAATGTAGGCCTCCAATATAGATACATATATACATATATGTGTATATATATATATACATTTATGTATATATACATAATTGTGTGTGTGTGTGTGTACATGCAATATGTATGTGTGTGTGTGTAGATATATATATATATAGATAGATAGATAGATAGATAGATAGATAGAGATAGATAGATAGGTATGTATATATATATATATATATATTTCGTTTAGATGCAAACACACACACACACACACACACACACACCGCACCGGCACACATCCACACCCAGCAAACACTTTATGCGGAAGAACAACTGGGTCCATTCTATTATATCACTTCAGTATTATGACTTCTCTAGCCACGAACTTCTCTAGCTTGGGTCTAGCGCGTGGCACTGACGACACGGCAACAATCGCCGGGACACGGGAAAGGTGAAACTTGTGCTGGCCACAGACGGCCATCAGTTGACTTCGAGAGAAACTGATTAACTGCTAGAGTTTATTTGAAGATGTTTCAAGGTGAGAGACAGACAGACAGAAACACGGAGACAGAGACAGAGAGAGAGAGAGAGAGAGAGAGAGAGAATGGAAGCTGAGAGAGAGAGAATCAGTGGATTGAAGCTGCGGCGCAGCGGTAGTATTACCAAAAAACTCCAAGGCTAAAATTGAAAATTTTGTACTTCCTGGTTATACAGGTTTTACAAACAACAAGGGAAGAGGTGTCAGTCTGTTCGTGCGGGAAGGGTGGGAGGTGTCCAGGATTGTAGAAATTGAAAGGATCTTTTCTTCTTCAATTTTTTGTAAAATATCATTACCTGGTAGTAACGAGCACATCATTTTTGGTGTAGTGTACAGATCCCCCAACTCAGATTATGAGGATCATGCTAGTGTAATTAAACTAATAAACTATGTATTTAACAGGTTTAAAAACAAGGTTATTGTCTCTGGAGATTTTAATTATCCAGAAATTGACTGGCAAAATGTGATAAGTTGTAAAAATGAGGACCACCCAGCTACGAAATTTTTGGATTGTGTTCAACAAAATTACATTGTACAAATGGCTTCCGAGCCCACTCATTATAGAGGTTTACAAAAACCTAATGTGCTAGATCTGTTGTTTACTAACTCTTATGAAAACATCTACACTTTGGATTATTGGCCCCCTCTAGGGAAGAGCCACCATTCTGCCCTCTACTTTGATGTTCAGATCAAGTGGGAACATCCATCTGGTCACTCTGTGAAATATCAACTAGATAAAGGAGATTACGAAGGCATGAAGCATTACGTAGGTGAGATAAACTGGGATAACCTTTTGAAAAATGAGACATCTGTGGATGAAACCTGGGAACTTATTCATGATGTAATAATAAAGTCCATGAACAAATTTATTCCAAAAAAATCATTCAAACAAGGACCCTCCAATAAACAAAGACGTGATCCCATTCCCCAGTCACTTTTAGATAAAATTCATCAAAAGCGTAGAGCCTTTAAAAAATATAAGAAATATCCCACTTGTGAGAACTATAAAATATATGCACGTGCTAGAAACCAGGTAAAATGGGAGTCAAGAAAAAACGTGAAAGCTAAGGAAACTAAATTAGCTAAAGAATCTAAGCATAATCCAAAAGGATTCTTCCGTTATGTTGCAAGTAAAACTCTGCCAAGAGAACAAATTGCTAATCTAAGAAAGGAAGATGGTACCTTAACACATAATGACTCAGAAAAAGCAGCTGTGCTAAACAGATTTTTTGCTAGTGTTTTTACCGAGTAGAGTAACGTAAATGTCCCAGAGTTTTCATGTAAGACAGAGGTTACTGAAATTTCCAACGTGGAGGTCACAGTTGAACAGATGAAAAAAGCTCTAAAGAGCCTAAACCCATCAAAGTCCCCAGGACCTGATGAGATACACCCACGAGTATTAATAGAGCTTGCTGAAGTTATTGCTCACCCACTTAAGATCTTGTTTGATAGAACACTAGATAAGGGTGCAATACCAAAAGCTTGGAAAGAAGCAGAAGTACGTCCTATCTTTAAGAAAGGTAACAAAAATTCTGCGGGTAACTATCGTCCAGTCAGTCTAACATCAGTTGTCTGTAAAGTTTTTGAGGGTTTTATTCGAGACGCTCTCTGCCAACATTTAACCAAACATGATCTGTTATCTAGAGAACAGTTTGGATTTACCAGAGGGCGCTCGTGTGTTACACAACTACTTGTTACATTACAAGATTGGTTAGTCATGCTAGATGAGAAGGTACCAGTCGATGCAGTCTACCTTGATCTAAGGAAAGCTTTTGATACAGTTCCCCATCACAGACTCATGAATAAACTAGGAGGCTATGGGATAAAAGGCAAGCTACTATTGTGGATCAGAGATTTTCTAAATGGAAGATCACAGTTTGTAAGTGTAAATAGTAGTAAATCATCAAAGGTTAAGGTAACTAGTGGTGTACCACAAGGTAGTGTTCTTGGCCCAACCTTGTTCATATACTTTATAAATGATATGCCTGGTGAGGTAGATTGTAAAGTAAAAATTTTTGCAGACGACACCAAGGCTTACTCTGCCATCCGAAATACAGAAGATAGAGATCACTTGCAAATGTGTATACATAATCTGGTTAAATGGACAAATACTTGGCTGTTGCAATTTAACAGCGAGAAATGCAAAGTTCTGCACCTTGGAAAGAATAATCCACAGTATCAGTACACAATACAGGAAAAGGGGGTAACTCGAACAATGGATAGTACAACAGCGGAAAGAGATCTAGGGATCACGATGGACCCAGAACTAAGCTTTGAGGCACATATAAATAATATAGTGAAAAAGGGAAATATAATTTCTGGTCTTCTTGTGAGAACTATAACTAATAAATCTCCCGAAATTATGGTTCCATTGTTCAAAGCTCTGGTTAGACCCATTATTGAATATGGAAACTCAGTATGGTGCCCTTACCTTAAAAAGCAATTAAATATGATTGAAGGAGTTCAACGCAGATTTACCAAGTGTATAACTAGTAATACTATTAGTACTCGTGATCTCAGTTATGAGGAGCGCCTGGCTCTTTTTAATATGCCTAGCCTTGAGTTTAGAAGATTAAGAGGTGATCTCATTGAAGTATATAAGATCATGCACAATATTTATGATCCTTGCACCACCTCTTCATTGTTTACTATGGCTAACTACGATAAAACTCGAGGGCACAACTTCAAAATAAACAAAACTAATTTCGTAACTAACCAGTTCCGCAAGTTCTTTACTAACCGTATCATAAATCTGTGGAATAACCTTTCCTATGACACCATCAATGCACCATCGGTAAACGCCTTCAAAAATCACATTGACAAAAAGTTTAAGAACCATGTATTTTCCACAGAGTTAAATCTTTACTGAGCTGTAGATAAATATAGTATACACTATGCCAGATTTAAACAAGGGTTTGTTCACAACAAGTGATCCAAAAGCACATAAATGGACACTGATTACGAGGGCAAAAGGCTTTTAGCCTATAGCCAAACATTTCTGTGATTCTGTGATTCTGTGGTAACCGTATCAATTAAAAACACGCGATAGCGTAACTTGACTCAAATTGAATCAAGCAAGCAGTTAAAGCAGGTATGTCTAAATTGTAGGCTACCATTCAGTTACGACAAGATAAAACCTCATTACAGAAAGAGGGAAGTAAACCTTTGAAAAGGTGTCATGATGGGAGGTGAGTCAGTAAAGGTGGCAGGGCGAAGGGGGTAACTCAAGTTGTGAAAAAGAACTGAGTTCTTTACACAAATGAAAGGAAACAGCAGCGTGAGCACTCACATGAGGTGTCTTCGGCTGGACCATGGCTGAACACACGACACGAAATAAAAGTGACAGAGGGAGAGAGGGGTGTGGGGAGGGGGGGATGTGGGATGGAGAGACAGAGAGAGAGAGGGGTGTGGGGAGGGGAGATGTGGGACAGAGACAGAGGGAGAGAGAGGTGTGGGGAGGGGGAGATGTGGGACGGAGAGACAGAGGGAGAGAGGGGTATTGGGAGGGGGAGATGTGGGACGGAGAGACAGAGGGAGAGAGGGGTATTGGGAGGGGGAGATGTGGGACGGAGAGACAGAGGGAGAGGGGTGTGGGTAGGGGGGATGTGGCACAGAGACAGATGGAGAGAGGTGTGTGGGAAGGGGGAGATGTGGCACAGAGACAGATGGAGAGAGGGGTGTGGGGAGGGGGAGATGTGGGACAGAGACAGATGGAGAGAGGGGTGTGGGGAGGGGGAGATGTGGGACGCGGAGAGACAGAGGGAGAGAGGGGTGTGGGGAGCCGGGGGGAGATGTGGGACGGAGAGACAGAGGGAGCGTACGAGGGGGGCGGGGGTGTTGGGTAGGACCGGTGTGGGGGTCAGCTAGGATATCACTGGCTCATTGAGGCGGTAACTGAATCAGTAGCAGCCTGTGTGTGTCAGTGTGTGTGTGTGTGTGTGTGTGTGTGTGTGTGTGTGTGTGTGTGTGTGTGTGTGTGTGTGTGTGTGTGTGTGTGTGTGTGTGTGTGTGTGTGTGTGTGTGTGTGTGTGTGTGTGACAGTGTGTGTGCGTGCGCGCGCGCGCGTGTGTCTGTGTCAGTGTTTGTGTGCGGCAGTGTCAGTGCGCCCGGCCGTGTGCGAGTGTGTAAGTATTTCAGTGTATTTGTATTTGTTTCAGTTTTTACGTGACCACACACACTGGATTTCTCCGCTGTGTGAAATTCGGGCTGCTCTTCCCACTGGCAGGGAAAGCGTGTCGCAACACTACACTGACTGAGCGCCACCCATTTTTTTTTTGTATTCAGTTGTTTTTTTCCTGCGTGCAGTTTTATTTGTCAGTTCAAGTTTTTCCTATCAAAGTGGATTTTTCTCAGTACAGAATTTTGCCAAGAACAACCCTTTTGTTGCTGTGGTTTCTTTTACTGACGTGCGCCAAGTGCATGCCGGCTACACACTGATGGGACCCGTCGGTTTATCGGCGTCTCATCCGAGTGAATGACTAGCGTCCAGACCACCAGTGTACACATGTCAGTGTCACTGAGGAGAGTGTGTGCCACGGTGTGTGTGTGTGTGTGTGTGTGTCAGTGTCACTGGTAGGCTGTACTGATGTTTTCTAACATTTATTTGCTTATTTGTTTATCTATTGTCATTATTGTCTTATATTTTATATTTTATTTGTTGTTATTATTGTTCTTGGTATTATCATTATCATCTGTTCTTTTTCTTTTCTTTAAACAAAACGAAACATACAAAATTCTTTTTTTTCTTTTTCTTTTTTAATAGATATTCATGCATTTACTTTTTTTTTCTCAAGGCCTGACCAAGCGCGTTCGGTTACGTTGCTGGTCAGGCACTACTTTGGCAGATGTGGTGTAGCGAACGCAGTGACGTCTCCTTGAGCTACTGATACTGATACTGATGCGGGAGAGCGACAGAGAGCACCAGGCTGAGAGAGGGGACACCAATTTCATCATATAATATCTCGATCACTTATTTCATTCGACCAACTTGTAAGGGGAGGTTAAAAACAGCTGTGGGTGTGGCTGCTTGGGTTGCAGATGGCATACGCGTAATGACGTAGGCCACTGAGGGTGCGGTGGGTGATAATAGTGGTAGTTGCCTAGACAACTATACATACAGGTTTACTGCTACTGCTCAGCACAAAACATAAATACGGAAAAAGAAACTCGGTTGTATTTCTGGAGATCAGAAATTAATGTGATCGAACAAGGGTAATAATTGGTCTTCCAATCATTTGGGGACTTTATTGTCTCCCTTTACACGTGAACCACCATGCAAACATGAATACAATGCTTGCAGTTAGCAACGACAGAAAACAAACTAATACTAATATAAAACATAGTATATGTTGTATAAATACAGGGGCTTGTTTGTATTTGGCACTTTTTTCTAACACTTTCCTTAGTTGGTTAAACTACATTGTTGGCATACACTTCCATTTTGAAAGGAAATCCAGACGCTCAATGACAATCACGTGACTGAGACGTCATGCGCAAATATATGCGCATGCACTAAGTTATGGCAGAAGGGGGATGTCCTCTCCCAATACCTGCCGCAAATACAAGACGATGTCGTCTGCTTTGGAGTTATGACTTGAGACAACTTTGCGTCGTGATATAAATCGGTCGTTTTCAATCAGCATGGCGGCCAAAAGATCAAAAGCTGGCTATGATGGCAAGATCGCCGGCTTGTATGATTTGGAGGAGACTATCGGCCGAGGCCATTTTGCTGTTGTGAAGCTTGCCAGGCATGTATTTACTGGTGAAAAAGTGGCCGTCAAAGTAATCGACAAGACAAAACTGGACGAAGTGTCGCGGTCACACCTTTTCCAGGAAGTGAGGTGCATGAAACTGGTTCAACATCCGAATGTTGTACGTCTGTATGAAGTGATAGACACCCAAACCAAACTGTACCTGATTCTGGAACTTGGGGATGGAGGTGATATGTACGACTATATCATGAGGCACACAGGAGGTTTAGAAGAAAAACTAGCCAAAAGATATTTCAGACAAATTGTAGAAGCAATATCATACTGCCACAAACTTCATGTTGTTCACAGGGATTTGAAGCCCGAGAATGTTGTTTTCTTTGAGAAGCTGGGTCTTGTTAAACTCACGGACTTCGGTTTCAGTAATATGTTTGCTCCAGGGAAAAAACTTGAAACATCATGTGGATCGCTTGCCTACTCGGCCCCAGAAATTCTTTTGGGTGATTCTTACGATGCACCAGCAGTTGGTAAGATGTTTTTGATATAGTAATAGTGTATTATAAAACACATTCTTGCGTTTACTTGTGTCTGACAGGGAAATTGGGCTACTGTCCACCTGCCTACCTTTCTCTCTGACACACACACACACACATACACACACGCAAACACAAGTACACACACACGCAAACACAAGTACACACACACGCAAACACACACACCACACACACACACACACAACACAACACAACACAACACAACACACTTTTTTTTTAATACTAATCTGTAGTCATGCACACAAACATTGCATTCTCTCTCTGCACTTCCTCCACTGACAGTCTCATTTTGACACACAAACATGCATGATACTTGATAGACATCTGTTGTGTACAATACATTAGTCATACACAAACACAAGTCTTTTCAAATTATACACTTCACACTTACAGTTAAACAGTGCTGCACACTTTAACCAGCACACACACACATTTGTATATGATGACACTGTCTTCAACTCTGACACTCTGCTCTATATATTTACACAAATACACTGGTGTGGTAATACTGATACTGACATTGAAGGCCAAAGAATGCATGTGGACAAAAAGATTGATGTTGGACCTATACTAGTTGTACTTATAGTGTGCTATGGATAAAGTAAATCTGTTCATGAAGTCAGACCTGACCTCAGCTGACCTAACCAGATCATATAAACTGTTTGATACCAGCAGCGACAGTAGTACTAGTAGTAATAGTTACAATTTATTACTTGTTGTTTTATTCAATCTTGCTTTTGTTACTTTTTGTATTTTTATATTTTAAAAATAATGAGAATCTTTGTACTGTTAGTGTTATTATTTCTATAAAAACTTGTCCACTTTACAATGTATTCTCAGTCATTGTTACTAACGATATAAATGTGGTTTTCGGAGAGAAAAAAATCATAGCTACTTCCTGGTATGTAAATAGTAGCAGTTGCATACATCTTCACTGTCTTCTTCAGTTGATGGTGGATCAGGATTTCTCTGTTTTGTTATGTTAGTCATCTTAATGAAGTATTGTTCATTGTATTCTATAAATTTTGCAAGTGTTGTTTATGGACAGGAAAATTGAACAGCTTTTAAGTAACTTTGAAGTGGCTTTTTTCCCCTATAGTTTTACTTTCAGTTTTAATTTTAAAATAAAAAAGAAAGTAGTGTAAAAATAACAACAAAAATCTCCTTATAGTTATACTTGTTCAATTCATCGTCTTCTGCTTCAGCACTGCAGCATGGATTTATGAAATTAAAAGCTTAAAGTTTTTAGTCTTTTGGAATTATTAATCTTAACAGTCGTCTGCACCCTGTATTAAGGTAGTAGAAAAAAGCTTTACAAATTACTGTATACTGTATTTTCAAAAATGTTAATTGTGTATACTTCATGTATTACTTGATTTATTTTTATGTTTGGTTTATAGAAATTGTTTTGTGTGTGTGTTTTTTTAATAGATAAATTTAGAGTGTGTGCATTGCAGTGTGTGTGTGTGTGTGTGTGTGTGTGTGTGTGTGTGTGTGTGTGTGTGTGTGATTCACTATTTGTGTTTCAGTGTATTTTGACATTGTCAGTGTGTGTGTGTGTGTGTGTGTGTGTATGTGCATGCGTGTCTCTGTGTGTGTGTGTGTGTGTGTGTGTGTGTGTGTGTGTGTCAGTATTTGTGTGTGTCTGTGTGCATAGAAACTAGTATAATGTGTGTGTACATCTTCATGTGCCCATATTTGTGCTTTTGTGCACTTCTCCAGACATCTGTAGGTGTTTCCAACTGGCTCTTTCAGTGTTTGTCCTTTGAGTTTCTAATTTTGTTTTAATGGTTCACATCAGACAGGGTGTGTCCCTTGTTTGTTATCACGCTGACTTTTGTTTCTGATGACTGGATAAAGTCAAGTTTGTGACAGCACTTGCGCAACAGGTGTCCTCAGATTTCGCTCTGCCCTCTGGCCTTTCTCTGGTTGTCCTTTGTAGTTTGACATGCTGTTTTATTTTCATCCGTTTATGATGTAAGTAATGTTTGTGCTTTTGAGGCAAGCACTGACTTGATACTCTAATTTTCCTCTGTACAACTACAATATCAGGCTATCAGTCCCTTAAGTAGTAGATCTATACATACATGAAAAACACCACCACAGTTGTGAATATGTGTGAGTGTGTGTGCATGGATGCACACGTGCATGTGTGTGTGTGTGTGTGTGTGTGTGCGCGTGTGTGTGAATATTGCCATGTTCACCTGTGAATGAGAGGTTAACCAACAACTTTGCATTATAATTATTTTATCTGCTGTTTACTAGTTATGTAAAATTCCTTCTGTCTGCTAGTTTTTATTGATTAGTTTTGATTGTTTTGTCCCTTGTTTGGAAAGTTCTGCAGTCACCTCTTATTACTTTCATGAATTTGTAAAATCATTTGGAACCTGGAGTTTCAAAAGGGGGATAAGCATCACTCACTGTGTCATGAATGATTATTTAGGATGATGATCATGATAATGCTTTTTTGTATTAATTTTCCTTACAGTTACACTAACAGCATTGTGTGTATTGTATATATATATATATAATTATTACAATTTTATATACTATTTTATCCAAGTTAGAGAGCTGTTCTCAATCACATGTTGTCTCAAGACAATTCTACATTATTAAAATGTTTTTATCCAAGATTGAGAGTTGTTGTCAACCTGATGTTGTCTCAAGATAATACTAATGATAAATAAAGTAATATATATTGTATTAAAACAAATAAAAAGTGTTTTCATCCAAGATTGAGAGCTGTTCTCAGCCTTTTGTTCAAGACAATACTTTATTGAAATAATGAAAATGTTTTTTGAAAATGAGAATTACCAGGGTGTGCATTGTGAATTCACTTTTTCAGTAATCAAAGATGATAAAAATGAAATAATAATTTGGACACTTACTGAGTTCCTCTGAGTTTGAGCACCTATTTCTTTTCTGTAGCTTATCCAAACTTGCATTCTCTCTGTATCTCTTTAATCACTTCTTGCTTAGGCAATTACTCTTATTGTCTCTTATCATACACAGTCATCCATATTATGGTATGTTTAAAGTCTTGCAGTCATTCGAGATATATATATATATATATATATATACATATATATATATATATTATTATATATGACTTTTATTTATTTTTTATTATGACATGCATCCACCACCACCATTCACACCCACCCCGATCCCCACATGTGCAAGTTGCACACAGAGAGTGTCAATGAGTTAAACTTCTTGCGGACTAATTTAGTTAGTTAATGGACCTCAGTCTGATTTAATGGAGTTTTAAAAGTGTGTGTGTTTGTGTGTGTGTGTGTGTGTGTGTGTGTGTGTGTTATAACAGATCTGTAAGTGTGTCCAATAACATTGATGTTTTAGTTTTTTTACATTGACATTTACGTCACATTTGCTGACCTTTTACAAACACACAATAAAGGAAAGGAAAACAACAACAAATTAATCTTTTCTCTGATTTCAGACATTAAGAATAGACATTGAGTCAGTGTTTTGTTTCACATGATACAAATTATACAATGATGAAGACATGATGATGGATGTGGTTTCAGATGTTTAGACTGTAGAGCTTGGGAATAAATAAAGATTGAATGATGAAGACCTGTCATAAAGATGAGTGATGATTCCACATATATAAAAAAATAAAGACTAGGACAAGATGGTAGTAAATATGAGTTAAGCCTTTTTTGGAGTGCAAGCACGCTGATAGCTCACAAGTCCAACTCGAGATCAGCTGATTCTTTCACAGGAGTTGCAGGGAAAAAACTAATGTCTGATCTGTGGTGGGTTCTATTTGTCAATTGTTTTCCCATCTTGCCCTCTTCAAAGTCTGCTCCAGACTGTTAAAACCGCTTGATTCAAAGGTGCTGGCAGCTTGGTGGATGTTGTGGTGCCATTCACGTCTGCCAGTGGCTTTCGGTAGTCCATTTAAATACTAAAATATAGGGGTTGATATCACAAGTTGTGAGGGCCTTCTTCAGCATGTCTTTGGTACTTCTTCTGGTATGCTCCTCCGTTATGGTGACCAGACACTGTAAATAGTGTAATTGTAAAGAATGATGGTAGGTATGCAGTGGAGGACATACAAATTACAATGTATGTTAAGAATGACAAAGATGGATGTGGTTCCAGACGTGTGGAGTCTGGGAGTCATCCTGTACATGCTGGTTGTGGGAGAGGCGCCCTTCCAGGAGGCCAACGACAGTGAAACGCTTACCATGATCATGGACTGCCGCTACCACGTCCCTCCCCACATCTCCGAAAAATGCCAGGAGTAAGTGTGTGTGTGTGTGTGTGTGTTGAAGAGTGATGACGGACATGTTCACTTAAAACTATTTTGGGTTTTTTGTTTTGTTTTTTCCACTTCTATGTCCTTATGTGCTCTTTTTCTATATAATGCATTATTGTATATGTACTGTTTCATACAAGGCACTTAGAGCCCATCTGTGGAGAGCTTGTGCCATATAAGTGCAATTATTCTTATTAAAACTGCACAAATGTAATGAACAATTCAAACTTAACTATATTTACACATATATTATGTAAGGGGGTTTCCCATTGTAATGGGAATAAGTTTTGTGGGCAGAGACTTATCAGGCTTGCATTAGAACAAACAAAAAAAGTATGATTTTGATTCAGGTTTAAATCATGAGTGCATTGTGTAGTGACTAAATCTAAACAGAACTTCTTCTTCCTTTGCGTTCACTCGTATGCACACGAGTAGGCTTTTACGTGTATGACCGTTTTTACCCTGCCATGTAGGCAGCCATACTCCGTTTTCGGGGGTGTGCATGCTGGGCATGTTCTTGTTTCCATAACCCACCGAACGCTGACATGGATTACAGGATCTTCAACGTGCGTATTTGATCTTCTGCTTGCATATACACACGAAGGGGGTTCAGGCAGTAGCAGGTCTGCACGTATGTTGACCTGGGAGATCGTAAAAATCTCCACCCTTTACCCACCAGGTGCCGTCACCGTGATTTGAACCCAGGACCCTCAGATTGACAGTCCAACGCTTTAACCACTCGGCTATTGCGCCCGTCTAAACAGAACAAAGTCTTAATGTTTGTGTGTTGTTTACAAATTACCGCAATTGTATGAAAATTAAATTTACTCCCATATTTTGGTCCTTTTCGATTAGTTGCAAATAGAAAGACAGAAGTTCACCCCCGGCTTTTAAAAGCAATTTGTAAGATTTGCAGAACTGAATGGATATATTAAAACTGAAAAGATCTCTCTCTCTCTCTCTCCCTCTCTCTCTCTCTATGTATATATACATAATATATATATGTGTATATATATATATATATGTATATATATATATTATATGTATTTATATATAAATGCATGGCTGTCACCATATTCTGACTAGTGTGTGCGTCTCTGGCAGTTTGATAGGCAAAATGCTGCAGCGAGAGCCGGTAAACAGAGCGTCCTTGCCTCATATTTTGGCTCATCCCTGGCTGAATGATGGAGACTTGTCTCCTGTCGCCTCCTACCTGCCTCTCATCACCAAGGAGATGATATCTGAGGAGGACCATAGCTATGTTGTTCAGAAGATGGTGGAGGGCAAGATTGCTTCTCGAGAGGAAATCCTGATGTAAGTCAAGGTAGAAGTTGTTATGCTAGGGTAGATATCTAGCAGCTTTTTCTGCTTTGGTGTGAGTTTGTGTGCAAAAGTGTGTGTGTGTATGTGTTTGTGTATGTGTATGTGTGTGTGCGCATGCATGTGTTTGTGTGCGTGTGTATGTGTGTCACTGCCCCTGTGTGCAATGGTGTGTGCGCACGCGCGCACGTTGTGTGTGTGTGTGTGTGTGTGTGTGTGACTGCCCCTGGGTGCATGGGTTGTGTATGCTCTTGTATGTAATCTTCCCTGCCCCTTTTATTTTCTTTTTATTATTTAGTGAAAAAAATTTTTCCAGAGAGTGGTACTGGTAATAACAGAGTAGTGATACATATTTCTTGGTTGTATACTTTCAGAATTTTTCACATGTTGGAACGCTGCAGCCTAGGTATCACCAGTTTGTAGAACTATCACTGAGTTAATGTTTAACTGTGCGGTCTGAATACATGTACACGAAATGAAAAGCTCATGTTGTTGCACCTAAAAAAAATTGTGCTGATATTAAAGGGGGAAAAATTGTTATGGTGCAACATTTGTTTTCTGTTCTGGATATATTATGATGATTATTGAAAGATCTACATGTTCACTTCAGAAAGCGAAGCAGAAATACAAGAACAGAAGAAATATTTGAGAAAGAAGAATCCTGAACCAGGCATTGTACAGAACTCATACAACCACATCAAACCTGCCTATCATTGTGGTACAGTTTGTCTTCTGCTCTGGGTTGATATGATTGGCCCTTTTTTTCTTTTTTATTAAACGAAAAAGAATTGGTGAAGGAAGAAAACACCACAGGAGCTGAACTACAAATCTGGCACTTGTTGATCAGTCAGTAAGGTCTGTGGAGAAGAACTCTTACACTGTTGATTTTTCAGGTATGTGAAGAACTCTTACACTGTCTGTTGATGTTTCAGCATCTTGTCATTTGGATGAGATGATAAACAGAAGACCTGTTTGCAGGACATTGTTGGCAGTTGGAAAAGAACCAATAGCGGCAAAGGTGTTGTCTTTTGGTAAAAGTCTGTATAAGAAATTCAGTCTGATAGGTACACAAATACAAAAGCATGCACTCAAAGCCTGACTGGGGCATTGGGTTATGCTGCTCTCAAGCATCTGCCCAATGGTGTGGATATGGATTTTTCTGAATGCAGTGATGCCTTCTTGAGAAACCGAGACTGAAAACTTATGTTGCTGGTCTGTGGAGAAGAAATCTGACACTATTGATGTTGCAGGTCTGTGGAGAAGAACTCGTACAACCACATCACGGCCACCTTCTACTTGCTGATAGAGCGGCGGCTGCGGAAGCACCAGCAGCATGAGTACCACCTGTTGCAGCAGCAGCCGTCCAGCGGCTCTCTCCGCAAACAGTCGGCTCCGGCCTCATCCAAGTCCGCCAAGCCTCACCTGGAGCCGCTCATGTTGTCGCCTCGGTATGCTGCTTGTCTTTCTTCTGTTTTTTTAGTTTTATTTGTTTATTTTTTATTTTCTTATTCTTTTGTGGAGTGTGTCGGTCTTTCCTCGTTCATTTTTGTTGTAGATTATCCTTGGGTTTTCCCCATCTGAGTTACATCATTCATTTGTATTGTATATGTATATTTTTTGTCTTGTCTCTTTTTGTTTGTTGTTCCTTGGTTTCTCTTCTGTGTTTTGCTGTTTCTCTTTTAAAATTTTGTTTCTAATTTTTAAGATTTATATTTCTATAATTCATTTGTATTGTAGATTTTTGTCTCACCCCCTCCCCTTTTGCCCTTAATTGTTTTGTTGATATTTTACGTCATTCCTAATAAAAAAAATAAAAAGTAATAAGTGTTTTGTCAATATTTTACACCTTTCATTCATATTGTCATTTTTTTCTGTTCTTTTTGTCTTTTTTGTTGCCTTTGTTTTCCTTCTGTGTTTTGTTAATTCTTTTAAATCTCCATTTTGTTTGCATTGTAGATGTATTGTAGATTGTTTTTCAAATACGTTTTTCTTTTTTTTTGTTCTGTTATACTGTTTTGTGTTTTGAGTCTTTTTATTTTGGGGGTGATGTCAAGTTATATCCTTTTACTAAAAGTTTTAGTCTGGGCTTTATGTTTGTTTTGTTTCCCTGTTCCACCATTGGTCATGTCAGGGAATCTAGGCATCTCTTTGAGTCTTTCTTTTTATTGTCTTCTTCCGTCCTCTCCACTGCGGCATTTCCTTCTTCCCCTGCTCCCCCTCCATCTCCTCAACTGCAGCAGATCTTCATTTGTATGTTTTTCAACAACAGGAAAACCAGTGAACTTGATTTGTGTATTGGTGTGTGGGTGTGTGTGTGTGTGTGTAAAGTCATTTTTTTAGCTGTTCCTTGAGACTGGATGACCTTAATTTTGCATCAGGCATCATGCTGATGATTGTTTTATTATACTTTTGAATCTCCTTCCTTTTTTGTGTTTTCTCTAAAGGTCGCCTTATTGTAAGTGTAGAGTGTGTCTGTTTTGCTTTTGAAGCCTGTTGCTTAGTCTGTACCCTAGAGTTTGTCTTATTTCTGTCACTTAAAGAAAAGCTAGCTGTGTAGATTATTTGCAGTGTCATTGGTAAGGCCAAACAGTTTATTTCTCAATTCTGATGGTGTTTACTTCTCCAGTTTCTCCCATTTGACAGCACGCCACTCCCACCATCACAGTTTCATTCATTTACATGTGAATGTCTAATTATTGATTATTTAAAAATTTTCATTCTGTCATTCCTACAAATTAAAAGATTACATTGTGTTTCTTCAGACTGATTTTTTGTAATGACTTGAAAAATTATGAATTCTCATGTTTACACTCCTATACATTGTTATGTTTTATTTATTTATAGGTGCTTTCATGTTCCGTAATGTTCTGTGTTTTTGGGTTAAAAGAAAATATATTGTTTTATGCTGTTGTCAGCCTGTGCTGAGAAAAGTTGAAATTTTGTTCCTGAAATGGGTTTTACAACTTCTTGTTCTGTTAACCCTTTCTGCTTCACAAGTACAAATCTGCCAAGAACATCCCTGGACCAGCAAAACATGAAACTACTGGAGAAGGGAAGGTTCATTGATACTGCTTTAACTTGCCTATTTAAAAAAAACAAAAATCAACAACAACAACAACAACAACAAAAAGAAGCAATGTCATGTAACGAAAAGAAAGGTTTAATGGAGAATTGTAGATTTGACCGGTTAAACAAAGCTTCGTTTTCATGCTTAGGGAGTTCTTGAATAAGAATGTGTTTGTTAGAACGTGAAGTGTACTAAGCAAGAATAAACAAAATGGAACAGTGAGAATATTTTCACCAAGTCCACAGGGGAAGTAACCATGGTATGAGTTAACTCATGCCTGAAGTGGAATGAGTTAATGTTATTCACTATTTTGCAAATTTCTCTTTCTGTCATTCATCTCCGGATGGACTGTTACCTTGTGGTCTTGTCCATGAAAATTGTCATCACTGAACTTGTATGACTCTGTTCTGCTTTGAGTACCACAGTTTTTTAAAATTTTTACTGCTTTTTTTAAGTCCTTTGAAGATGCCGTCAGACTGATCAATGTGCTGGAATAAACTTTGTGTAAGAACTAGTACTTATCTGAAAAATGGTGGCCATTGAGAATGATTGTTTACCTACTGCCGGAAACGGCATTTCATTGGCTAGCAGACGGCAGTCTAACGGCGAGATGTCGTATCACTGAGTTGCCGCGATAAATTTTGGCCGAGAGGAGCAAACAGATAGGCCTGGTTTGCATTGACATGGTACAGTATATAACACCAAACTGGGAGTATAATACGAACTCCCCATTTTAGTTTTTCATGCATGTTAGTCATCTGGAGTGGGAATTTTTGTGTGCAGATCATTCTATCAGTTGGATCACTTGATTGTTGTTGACAGGGGATGTGTTTTTCATTACATGGTGACAGCCATAAAACGCTGTTAAGGTGTGGAGTGCAGCTTTTAGACACAGAGAAGATTGTGAATAATTCATATCCCTATTCCAAAACGAACGTTTGAAAATACTGGAGGTGGAAAAATCATACAGAGTCCAACCATCACAGTTTTTCTTCAGTACTGCAGTGCATCAGCTTTTGTCTTCTCTGGCACTTGAGTCAGCCAGTGTGTTAATGTCTCTCACAGTTGGAAAACATTCATTCATTCATTCATTCGTTTGATTTTATTGTCCTTTTTTGTGCTGTCAATTTTCTTCTTGAAAGTTGAACATGATCAACCCCTTGCGACAGGTTGAGGATAAAGAGTGATGATTATTTAGGCTCACATGCCTAACGAGTGTTTTCTGAACATCCAGTGCAGAAACAAGGACTGTTCTGAGCATGAGTCGAACAGACTGACGAAGGGTTTAGTCAGAAGGAGAAGGATAGAATCCTTTTTTTTTTCTCCGTTTTGAAGCCTTTATCTTTTACAAGCCAGAGTTTTAGAAGTTCCTTTGTCTTATAATTTCCATAAATCTTTGCAGTGTGTATGTACACTACAGTACAGTTAGACATCAAGTCTGGTGACCAGCACATTTTCAGTTATTGACAAGTAACCTGATGATTGAAAAATGCAGTAAGTAATCAGTATAATTTGAAATAAGTAATATTAACTCCTTTTTTTTTAACTACAATTTTTCTGTTATTGCTTACTCCCAAATATTTTTACACTTAACTCCATGTAGTTTGTGTCTGTAAAAATATTCCAGAATGTAAGACACCAAATTTGTTACAGCCAAAGAGTTGATTATCTTCACCCCCAACATCCCATCCCTTTGTCCAAGAAAAACAACCATTGTGGGTGGTGGGGGGAGGTAAAGAGGAAAGTGGATGAGCATTGTTGTGTTTGTGTTGTTAGAACACCTGGGCTGAGGGGCCTGAAGGTGAGGTGGAATGGGTTGTTCACCCCCTCCCTCCAGCCCTTTGTAACGGGCGCCTCTGAGGACGACCTCAGGTCAGGCTTCAGCCATAGAGAATGTGCATCACGGTGTCCACAATGCCGATTAACACCATTCGTTGTCTCTGCTGCTGGTGTGGTCAGGCTGAAAACTGACACCCGGTCGGAGCTTGTCTGCAATGCTGTGTATACAAAATGTGTATCTCTTGTTGAACTTGATATCCTAACACTTGTTGCTTTTTGTTGGCTTGGTACACAGTTTATGACAAAATATTTTTTAACATTTTGGAGTTGATTTTTCTGTTTTTGTAAATGTTGGAAATCATGTGTTCATTTTGGATGTACTGTCTTATGGTTTTTGTATTGACACTGTGTCGGCTGTTTTAATGTGCAAGGTTAACCTGCTGGAACCAGGTCCACAGTAGAGAAGACAGGATGTGAAAATTATGTGTCAAAAGCGGTTGAGCACATGAAACTTTGAAAACATTAACTGTGGAAGTGAGTGAACTTGCAAGTTAAATAGCTGACCATTGCAGAAAAAGTTGAAGAAATCAGTAGCAGTTGCTGTTCCAGTGCTTTAAATTGAGCGAATGTTGTCACTGGATGACATGCAATCTTAGTGATAGTCCATCAAAAAATAAAGCATCCATAGATAAGTACAGTATGTAACTTTTGTAAGTCAAGTTTAATACCAGTAAGAAAAAAATAGCATAAATGGATGATCAACACAGTAAAAGAATATGACCAGTCTCAGTTAAATTGGGAATTACCTTCCTGGTCATTTGCGTACAACATGAAGGAAAAGTAACTGATAATAAGTGATATGCATATATTTTTTATGTCTTTGTAGCATGGTCGCTATATACACAGTATGCATCGTTTATGTACTGTCCATTTGATAGAGAATTGATGTTAAACAAGAATGCACTGGGGTAAAGGAGATCGAGAGAGAGAGATGGTGACTTAAAAGGAAACTTGAATTAAGGAAAATTGTGTGGCTGTCACCTATGGTGGTGTTCTTTGGGTGAAGGGATTTTGTGCTGAAATACAGATTTTATCACTTAGCCAGTCCACACTCAGATACTCGATTCTTTTTTTTTTTCTTCTTTTTTTTTAAGCATTGTTCATGTTTTTTCTCCTAATTTCTCCCCCCCAGCCTTCTGTTTCATCTCAGAAGTTTTAAGTCTAACCCCTTCACATAATACAAAGTTCTAGTATTGAAAATTCTATGTATTTTTTCAGTGTTGAGAGCTGGGTATTTTTGTCGAGATATGATGATTAGAAACATAAGTGATTCAGAAGAAAAACCTACTGTCAGCTGTGATTGTCTTGCTGAATATAAAAAAATATTTTTAAAAGTTAATTCTTAATCAGTGATGCTGCAGATGCAAAGGCCAAAGAAAATACCGCTAGTTTATGAACGCAGCCATGTTAGGAATCAGAACATGGACAAGTTTTGTGTTTGTACAATCTGAGAAAAAGTGGACCAATCACATTTGTGTTCTTGATATTTTGACAATTTGAGTCCATAGTAAAGCTTTGTTTGGCATTTTACAATCTGAAGCTAGAGTGATTTTATCACATAGGCTTTTTTTTCCCTTTCTTTTTCATTCATTTAATTTGGTTGATTTTGGTTTTGTTTTTTGGTATATATTCTAACCTCAGCTAGAGCTGTGAAGGGCTTTACTGCCAGAGAAGCAGCATGGCAGTTAATGCGCTTTCTTCTTACATGTTGAGTTGACATGCATCATTCTTGATATTGCCTAGTTGTGCCGCAATTGAATGTTAAGCCACAGGTGTGTGGCTGTTAGTATTAATGCACTGGTTAAAAAAAAGAAGATAATTTTGCTTCTGTGAAGGTGAATGCTAAAAAGTGTGGGGAGGTCCCTAAAGGCTGTGTATATTTCGGCCAACAAAAAGCTGGGCTGTTAGTTGTGGAACTAAACAATGTGAATTGGCTGTTGTTATTTATCATTGATGTTGTGCTGTTGTTCTTGTTCACTTGTTTGTTATAGTATGTAGTGTTGGATGGTTGAAAGACACTCCTTGTCATGTATCAGTAATGTGTGACTATGTGTAATGTGTAAATCTGTCTTTCATATCAACAGTCATATCTCTTTCTCCATTAAGCCATGTGTCATGACAGCATGGTCATATCTGAATGAATCCCTATGTTTATTTTGTGAAAACCTGTCATGTCATGTCCTGTGTGAGTGTGTGTCATGTCTGTACTATCATGTCCTTGTGAAGCCATGATGTATGCCTTTGTTGTGTCCTTGTAAAGGCCTGTGTATGTCATGTCTGCATTGTGGTATCAAAATAAAGTTTTGCGTGTCATGACTAGTATCTTTTTTATGATAATTCTAGACTGCTCCAGCCTACCTTCAGAGGGCCACTCTAATGCTGCACATTCTTATCAAATCTGCATTGCTACACACACACACTCACACACATGCATGCATGTACGCATGCACACACACACAGGCAGGCATAACATCTAGTTGTAGTCATCAAGGTTTCAAGGCCAAAAAGTGTTGAAGGGCAGGAACTCTTCTTTGCAGATGATCATGGCATCATTTTTGTATGTCTTTGTTTTTGAAAGTTTTAGAATACTCACTTAATGAACACACAGTGCTTCCTTTCCATTTTCAAAGTGTCAGGGGTGCATATTTTTTGCATTATCAGAGGCCCCGATTTTTTGTTGTGGTCAGTCGTATGATTGTGATAAACATGTGTCCTATCTAAAGTGTCAGCATGTAGCAAGATGGCTCCATTTTGAGGTAGACCTTTCTCGTGGTGACCCATCCAGAGCAGGCTGGCTTGGTTTCAGATACTGATAGCCTTGCTTGCAGTCTGTCCTGTGATAGTGCAGGTCATGTTTGGTCCAGGTGACATTGTGTAGGGAATGTGGGAAGCATTTGCTAGCAATAGCAGTTTTCAGACTGATGAGTGTGTGTAAGTATTGTAATTTGTATGCATGTGTGAATGTTTGTGCGTACGAATGCATGTATCTGCATATATGTATGCATTATATTTACATGTGTTGACAATATCCACAAACACATTAGCGTTTGACTTGTGTATAGATGTGTTGAAAGGTGTGTATATTTACACACATGTACATTCCCTGTTCCTGTCTTTATTACAGTAAAGTATGTAGTTTTGGAAGTTGATAATTAATTTTGTTTACAAATACATATAGACTTGAGGAAATTAATAATTTTTTTTTATGAATACAGATAGACTTGAGGTAAACTGGCAGTGATGCTTGGTGCAGACTACTGCTCAGGTTATTTTGATCAGAATGATTCTTTTTTTTTGTTGCTGTTATTTACACTATGGTTTGAGATATATCATGAAATAGTTGACCCTGTGGAAGGTCATAACTTAAAATAATTTACTGTAATTTTTTGGAATGGTTAGTGAATTACCTCAGATTGATTTGAATTAGAGAATTTCATTAGTCAGATTGACTTATTTGCTTGTGTGTTAGTATTTCTCAGTGACTTCCTGTTTACTATATATTCTTTTGCTTAAGTTACTGCTGTATTTCTGTGTTTTGTGACCTTCCTTTGCTAAAATTCTGTGCACATATGTCATGGTTGTCCCGTGTTGAGTTGAGTTGAACTTTCTGGCTGTTTCTCATTGTTCTGCTCTTTCCCTTTTAGTATCATATTTCTCTGTGTGTGTCACTTTCATTTGCTGTTTTGTCTACATTTGTCTTGCTTTGTCATGTATCTGTTGATTGATTTGTGTGTGTTGAACTTGAGTTGAACTTGTGCACTGTTTGTCACGCTTTATCACACATTTATTGATTGACTTGTTCGTGTTGAACTTGAGTTGAACTTGTGCACTGTATATATACATATAGCAAACAGAGAGAGATGAAGAAGACGAAAACTGCACCCATCCCCCCAGTCCGTCCGTTTCAAATCGGCCCCATCTCCCCGTCCATCCTGGTCTCCCCACCTGTGGAAGAGTCTACCACCAGCCCCGGGCCATGCTTTGTCAAGAGCCTCACCACCAGCATGACACTGGACCGCCGAAAGAGTGGCAAGAAACACCACCAGCCTCCAGCCGTGTCTGGCACCGTCAGCCCACATGTGCCCCCTCTGCAGAGGCAGAAGTCCTCGCCAGGAGAGAAAGCCACCCCCACCAGCCAGAGGAAGAACTCTGTCTCCGGCATCTCTGGAGACCATTCTCCCCGCCTGGTGAAGAAGAACATCCAGATGTCCAAGTCAGACCCGGGGGCAGGGTCGAAAAGGGCACCCTCTACACCAGTGTCAAAAATTGCCCTGCTGAGTTCCTTCTTCGAGCGCAAGGCCAAGGAAGCGGCAGCAGGAGACAAGAACACCAAGTTCCGCATGGGTTGGCTGACAGGACGCAGTCGTCGCCCTTCCAACTCGTAAATGGATTTTTTGTTTGATTTCTTGCCCCTCTCTTTGCATCCCTTTTGGAATGTTGCAGTCTTTGGAATGCTGTAGATTGTCTGGGTGTAGATGGCTGCTTGGTGAATAGTTTTTTCCCGGTTTTTGTTTGGGACACTGAGAGAGTTGCTTGGATCTGGTGTGTGTGTGTTTCCTGTGCTGACTGTTTGTTCTGCCAACTTTTGCCAGGAGCTTTACAGGCTGCTGAAGAGCATACAATGCATTTTGCTTTTTTTTCTCAAGATAAAAAAGAGAAAAAAGAAATGCCCTCCCCCGCTCCCTCAGTCCCCTTGCTCCCTTTTCAATTGTGATTTTCAGGCTTGCTTTTCTCTCCTTGGCTGTTGATTTTTTTTTTTTTTTTTTTTTAATCAGCCTGTGTGAAAACAGCATGTGTTTGTGTGTGGAATGGAGAGCCAGTGACTTGATTGTCAGATGTCATGTATCTGACAGTGAAGGTTAGTGCATGGCTGGGTATCACTGGAAACTGAGATCAAATTATGATGTTGCCTGCTAGAGTAAAAATAAGTTCTGTCTTGCCTGTCTGAAAACAGAAATAGCAAAAAAAGAAAAAGAAAAAAAAAAAAAAAGTAAGTTGCAACATTTACAACAGTGCTGAGA
Source organism: Babylonia areolata (assembly GCF_041734735.1). NCBI lineage: Eukaryota > Metazoa > Mollusca > Gastropoda > Neogastropoda > Buccinidae > Babylonia > Babylonia areolata. Next base: position 47,379,429 of record NC_134884.1, read on the forward strand.
AGAGTGCTGAGTTAGTTTTATGTGTAGTGAGTGCCTTGTTGATGTGTTTATAACTTAAGATGATGAAAGGGTTTTAGTGAGTTGCATGTACTGTTAAGATTTTATCTACATAATGAATACTTTGCTGCTTTTTTTCAGTCTTGCCGGTTACTGCCTGTGTTTTTTCCTTTTGTTTGCTTTCCAGGTTTTGTAAATTAACCAATGTATGCTGCTGTTGTTGAGTTCTATTATATTAATGTAAATAATGACTGTTTCTCAGTGATTGTTTGAGCTGTTCACCACAAAATTAAAGGGTGATTTTCACAACAATTGATAGGTCAGGAAAAACACCTTCTGTCTTCTTCCTCCTTTGTTTGTCATTCTACCCTCCTGAAGGTTCAGCTGAGTTGCTGAAATTTCAGGGTATATAAAACTTTCGTAGTGTGTGTGTGTGTGATTTAAAAAATTTTTTTTAAATTTTATTTTATGGCTGGATTGTTGCAGACAGTCATAAGGGTATGGTATCAGTTGCTTATGATTTCTTATTTTGTGAAAAGAGTACAGAGTTGTCCTCATTGTCATTAGTATCTAATCTGTAACATTGGAGAATTGCCTTACATGTCCATATTTGTGTCAACTAGTAATTGAATGGCAGGTGTGTTTTTTTTGTTTACAGTGTCATATAGATGTACTGTGGTCTGTATGTGTAGATATACTGTGGTCTGTATGTGTGTGTGTGTGTTCGTAGCTGTTTCTTGGGTATTGAATGGCATTGTCTTACCTTCTCAGCTGGACAGTCCATGGGTTTTCATAGGTAGATGGATGGAAGTATACATGAAGAGGAAAGTGGATTGGTGGATGGGGCTCATCGAACATGGACTGTTTCATCAGATCTAGTAAAACAAGAGTGTTGTGCATGATGGTTGATCTAGATGAACATATCTGGTAACACACTGCTTGAGGTGGACAAGACATTGCAGGAGTATGAAAAGGGTGAGGGGCAAAATGGGAGAGAGTTTGAGAGAGACATGATATGCAACACCACTGTGATGATTTGTTTAGCAAATGTTAGATACAGTGTAAACATCCTTTACAAAACTCTATATCTGGCTCATTTTCCAGGGCAGGAAATGTATGTTGACATGTTTGATGTGCATGGGGGAAAAGCCAAAAGTGATTTAAGTTGTTATTTTAAAAATTTTATTCAATTTATGTTTGTTGCTTACATTAGTTACAAGACAGAAAATGCATGCAAAGTGTTCAGTGTGTACATGGCACAGATGAAGATGCTCATACTGTGTTAGTTTTCTTCTTCCTTAATAGAGCAGAGAGTGCATGGAATTTTTTCAATGGCTGTTTTTATATGCCTGTTGTACTTAAGGTGGAAGCATTTTGTTGCACTGATATGCATTTTTGATGACTCTGAAACAGATGAATTTAGATAGTGCCATGTTTATTTGACATGAATGATCCATTTGCATTTTTCGTTTCTGAAACTGTGTTGCATGTTTGAATCAAATTCTCAACATGCTAACTAATAAATTTGCCTATAACAATGCCTCATGTTTCATGAAGCAAAATCCAGTTTTGTTTCTTATCCCCTCACCCCCACTTCAAACCCATCTTCATTTTTGTTGTAGCATTCGACAGCGCGTTTTGGAGTCGCTGGAAACTCCTGTTTCTCCGCCGGCCACGTCAGTTGCATCTCAGAGTCAGAGTTATAAGCTTGAGTCTGTTGAACCCATGCCCCCGTCACCACCACCGCCCCTCGAGAGTCTGCCCATCTATGTGTATGTTGGACGTTAGTGTTGTGACGGTGGTTCTCTCTCCTTTGGCTGGGTTTCCTCAGCTGGCTTGTTATTATCATCATTATCATTTTTTATTTGCACATTTTCAGTGTATGGCACCACGCTACCCTTTCCGTGCTGATGCTTTTGGGAAGAGAGGCTTTGTCCGTTTACATCACTGTTATGTATCCTAAGGCTTTGTGGATGAAGAGGGTCTGTTGACATCTCTGTGTTCATGTATTCAAAGCTTATGCTGCACCCTTGTTCTGTTGGCGTGCGGGGATTTTTTCTGCAAAACTTTGTTTTAAGTTTTTGTGTGATTACGTCTTTTGTTGACAGCACCGTCTGTGTATTTCTTCTGTTGCTTGGAGAAATAAGCAAAGGTTGTTACGCATCCCTTGTTCTGCTGGTGTGCGGAGGGGGGAAAGAGTTTCTGCAAAGTTCTGTTTTGAGTTTTTGTGTTTGTGTGTTTTTAAAACTGCACCCTCTGTGTGTTTCTCATGATGCTGGGATAAAGACAGGGTGTTGATGCTCACTGCCTGTCCTTCAGCTAGACTGCTTCATTGAACCTGGGGAACCACTGGTTTGGAATGGAAGTACCCTGTATTGACAGTTATCAGCCTGGTCAGAGATAAAGGCTTGTGGGGGTTTGACTGGCACCAAGAACTTCAAAAAGAAGGCTGTTATTGTGCTGTTTGTGTCATGTCTGTATGACACTCAGCCTTAGTCCTCTCAAAGGAAATGTTACTGTTGCTACTCCCAGGATTGTAGGGGCATTGCATACCACACCACAAGCCATCCATCTTTCACGGTTGCTTGGCTAGATTCCTTGTCCTTACTTGGCGCATGCTGATTGCAGTGAAGTAAGAACTGGCAATATTTAGAAAAAGAAGACACAGGTTTTCCCTTCAAGTGCTGGGTTCATGCTACATAAAGCATGGAATGGAACACTTTGTATAAAATCGTTAATTGTACAAATACTCCCCATTCCATGTTAAATTTACCACAGTTGGGATGGGAGTGTGGCCATCACCAACTCAGCTGTTGCTTCCACCCAGTAGTTCTGGGGCTGCAGCATTTGTAGGGATCCAGCAATATATGTTCACAGGTCTCGTACATATATGGAGTGATGGTCTGCAAGAGAACACAGAGAATGACAGTATCTCATTCCACTGTCTCTTTGTTATGATGCTTTTTTTTCAGTTATGAAATTCTGAAAACAACACAGAACTGGTCGCATTAATGCAGACACAGCAGTGTGGAAGTAACTGGTTTTCTGTCTGAATTTCTTAAACACATGATTCTAATCATCCCTTTATCAGGCAGTTTTCTGTTTGAACTTGTGTACGATCTGCTTGATGCATTGCTTTCAGTCCCAAGGCTTTTTGATTAATTTTTTTTTTTTTTTAATGTGTGTGTGTCTTTTCATTTGTTTTGCATCACTTATATTTTCAGAATATGTTTTCATCTCTCCCTCCCCCTCCCCTCCAACCACCCAAACCCATGCTTTTTCATTCAAGGTTTATTGTGATTTATGGATATTTTCAGATTTATCATTGTTATTATTATTGAACTGGAAAATGAATGTTTGCTTGGCTTTCCTGCCTGTTACACTTCTACGCATTTTTACACCTGTTCCCCTGCCATTTTTATTTTCATTATTAACATGTTTGTGTGAAACTTTTTTTTCCTGAATGATGTGACTGAAAGCAACGTTTCACTGCTCTGTCTTAGAGGAGGTTACACAATGGTTAGAATCTGATGGACTGGTGCCTGGGCACAAAGGTGATGATGGAGCAGCATGCATTGCATGTGCACTGGATCTTTGATTGCTGTTGCAAACATATGACACACAGAAGCTTTCCAAGACTGCTGCTCTGTTCTTTGCTGATGCATGCATCTTTGGATATCTGCCTGCACCTGTTTACTTCTCTATGCTGCCCACCTTGTTTAATTCTGGAGTATCTTGTCCACTCACAGTCAGCATGATGGCTATGTGTGTGTGTGTGTGTGTGTGTTCGCGCGTGCATGCGTGTGTGCACACGTGTGTGTGTGTTTGTGTGTATTTTAATGTACCTACTTTCTCAGCTTACAATAATGACACTTTTATGTAGCACTTTCAAGCCTTTCAAAGCACACTTCAATAACATGTCAGTCAGACACAAAATCACACACATTTTAACTCACTTATCTGCAGCTTATTTGTATTTTGTTCTATTTTTGGCTTGTCATGCAGTGAATTTCTGTACCTGCATTGACATTCAACTAGTATTGAGTGAATAGTCCATGCTCTTAATGCAAGAGTGAACGAGTGTGCATGCATCAGTATCTTCAGTTTGTGTCTGTCCTGATCAGAATGGGTGGTTGGGTTTTTTGCTTGTGTGTTTTCAGCATGTTCTGCTTCCATGAGGCTGGGGCAGATTTGGTGGTGGTGGTTTATTTTCTGGTGTAGGGATGACCTGGGTTCTATGGCTTGCTTTGCTTGCATGCTGGATGTGGGAGCTCTTTTAAAAATTAATTTGTCTTCAATGTGGATTTGTGTGTGTATGTGTGTGTGTGTGTGTGTGGGAGAGGGGGGGGGGCAGCGGGGGTGGGGGGGTGGGGGGTGGGGGGGGGTGGGGGGGGTGTTGCGGTGCATAAATTAAGTGGATGCAGATTTTTGTGTGTGTGTGGATATATCCAATGTGAAGCAGATTTTTACTCTGTAGCTCTGATGTAATTGTTTTTTTTTTATCATGATATTAAAATGATAATAAGAAAAAGAAGCAGATTAATGCTCACACCTCCCAGGTACGAAACTCATGGTGTATTATAAAGAGTTATACTGACTTGCTTAGATATGCGTGCATCAGATATGACACATCATGCATACTACATAGACAAATGTGAGAGCATACAAGTTCGCAAACACACACACTTGCATACACATAATATGGTGTGCTGTGTGGTATAAATGTGTGTGTGTGTGGACAAACCATAGAATCCTCAGGCAGATTTTATGCAATATAATTCCTTTTTGAAACAGAAATGGATAGGCAGACCTGGGTCAAAGCAGGCATGTTTTTTGTAATATTTAGAATAGGGATTTTTTTCTTACTGCTTGAGGTTAAGCATTTTTAAGGTGTGAGGTTCAGACTTTCATACATTACAGCACACTGATAGGATAGGCATCAGAAGTTCATCAAAAGATTTGGTGTTAAAATTTGAGTCTTGCATTTGCACAGAACATGGCATTTATTTGTGTGTATGTAAAGAAGAAGGAGAAGAATTAAACATTTTAAAAGCACAATAGACAGATGATATTATGATGATGACATTGATTATACATAACTGTGTTATCAGTTTAACAAGGCAGAATGGTTATACTTCACTATCTGATCAGTGTAGTAAGAAAGAGAAAGTTACTACATGTGTGAATTGGACTTTTTAAGTTATTTTCAATATTTGTAACTTGATGAAAATTTTATGTAGACTGAGCCAGATGTGGATGAATTGGTCTTTGTAAGGTTGTTTTAATTGACCTTTTAACATTGTTTTAATTGATGTTTTGTGTTCTGGTCCACTAGTTTTGAGAAATGAATGGTAATCAGCCCTGAAATACCCTCATTGCGATTGGCCAGGCTATAAGCAAGTTGGTTGTTTTGAAGAGGAAGGGAGATAGGGAAGTGTTGCTCTTCACTCTTCCCTCCAGTGGCTGTTGGGTTCTGACGAGTTCAATGCTGTGTGCAGGGTGCAGGAATCCGGAGACCCGAACACCAACGTGGGCACTTCCCACTATGTGCAGTCTGTGGCCTCGCCCACGGGGCCCCTGTCCCCCTCCAAGGATGCACTGCCGTCTGGCGCTGAGGGCAACCTGCTGGTCCCGCCCGGCACAATGGTCACCCGCAAGTGTTCCCTCATCAAGGAGGAGTCTCTGGATGAGTATGATGAGGAGGAGGAGGATGACGTGGACATCGACGCTGCCACCATCAAACCCGTGAAGTCTTTGGAGTCGCTGGATGACTTGGGGACCACGGGGCACCTGAGTGTGGCGGCCACCTCTCCCACCATCCCCTCCCCTCCCGCCGTTGACAGCATCAACCCGCGGCGGCCGCTCAAGTCGGTGTGCAGCTCTCCGCAGCTGCTGAACCAGATCCATGAGGAGAACGAGTCTGAGGATGATGACGACGTGGTGCCTCTGAAGCTGTCCACGCCACGCCGCTTTGCCACCTCCAGTGGGCACCGCGACAGAGGCTCCACCTCCCCGGAGATCCTGCGCAAGTACGAGCAGCGTAAGAAACGCAGAGGGGCGGGGCAGCGAGGAACCAGCTGCAGCTCGTCGGACGCCAGTGACACAGATGACACGGAGAGCCGGTCCCGCAAGGAGAAGCTGCACCACAAGTTCATCCACCGCAGAGACTCCAGCGACCACTCCAGTGACACGGACGGCCCGGGGAGCAACCTGGGCAGCAACGGACGCTTGGGGACAGGCAGCAGGAGCAGGGGCTCTTCAGGAGGATCTCACACTCGAGGGGGAAACAGTGGGGGCGGTGGTGGAAGAGGAGGAGGGAGCCGTGGTGGTGGTGGTGGTGGCAAAAGTGGTGGTGGTGAGAAAAAGAACGCGGACAACCGCAACCACAGCAACAGCACCAACAAGAACAGCCTGAACAACCACAAGAACAGCCAGTACCATGGGGGGGGAGGAGGGGGCTCCAAGGGCTCTCTGACCGATGCCAGCCTCAAGCTCCTGAGCCGCAAGCTGAACGAGATCAGCACAGGGGTGGGGGCGCTGCTGTCAGAGTGCAGGGGAAGTGACTGTGATACCAATGACTCTCCTGTTCACCTCCCTCCCTCCACGCCCCGTTCGCTGGACGGCACGGGGTCAGTCAGCTCGGGGTCGCTGCAGCGCCACAGCAGCCTGCGGAGCTCCTCCTCCGTCCACACCGACCCCTACCACCCCCTCTTCCCCCCCCGCACCGAACTCTTCTTCTCTGCCTCCTCCTCCTCCCCCACACAGTACCTGGGGCAGTCGTGCGAGGTGGAGTGTATAGGCAGGCCCCCGCTAGTGGAGCTGAGTGAACTGTCGCAGTGCGTGTCCAGCCAGGATGGCCGGTGCTGGGAGCGGGTGGAGCCGTGCTTGTCCCAGCAGTGTGGGGGTGTGGCTCCACTGTCTGGCTCTGCCTTGTTACATTGCAAAGCCCCACCCCCTGGCAGTGTCTCCACCATCTCCAGCAAGTCCAAGTGCTGTTCTGTTGTGTGAGAGCTGCCGGGAGAGGGGTGAGGGGGATATATGTGTATGTTTGCCTGCTCTCTTTGGTGTGGTCCATCCAGACCTACAAAGCTGCTCTGTGAATTGTGGTGGTGAATTGTGGTTTGGTTTAATGGTGGTGTGGTGTTTTTAAGTGACAACAGTCTGCTTTTGTTTTGTTTTTTTTGCGTGTGTGGGGTGATTTCACAGACGAGGAGGTGTTGACAGGAAGAGGGTTAGTACCCACGGCTGTCCTTTCGTTTTTGTTTTTGCTCAGGCTGTCTTGTTTGTCATGTTTTGCTTCTTCTGGGTTGGTTTGAGTTTGTGAGTGATTGTCTGATACAGGCGACAGGTGTCTGTATGGATTGTCTTCTATGGGATATGCGTTTGTGTGTGTGTGTGTGCGTGCGTGTGGGGGCTGTTCATGTGTGTGTGTGTGTGAGTGTGTATGTAAGATAAGAATAACTTTATTATCTCCAACTGGAGAAATTTGGTCAGGTGCATTATCACAACATAGACAAGTAAACAACATGGGGACCATAACTGTAAAAGCCAACAACAGCCCCAACAAATATTACGAAGATACAAATGTAAAAAATATCACATACATCGTTTCATACATACATCCACACACTGCAGGTAATAACTAGTATTCTTAATGTAAAAACAGAAAGAATTAAGAAACATTATTTGAATATAATTATAAACATAGCCTACTATACTGCACATTGATTATAATAGACAAGAATAAAGATGAATTGCGGAAAACCACAACCAGATAATCAGCACACACCTGCACCGCACCCCCCCACCCCCACCCCACACACGCGGATAACTTGATCAAACAAGAGTAATAAACATATGTTCTCAAATAAAAGCATTTCACATATTCGCTTTTAAAAACATTGCAATTGTGTTCACACACATGGTGGGAATGTATGCTTGTGGACATGTGTGTGAGCTTTGTGTGTGTGTGTTTGTGTGTGTGTGTGTGTGTGTGTGTGTATGCATTTATGCATGTTTGTTTTGAATTCTTTTCTTTTTGTTGCTTGACTTTGCCTGATCAGTTGGCGTTTTTACATCTGAATGCATGTTTAAGTTATTATTCAGTCATATTTTGAAATGTCATTGGAACTGTCGTGGTAATACAGTTTCTAAAGTAAAGTTTAGTTTATTATAATGGCTTCTGCCTCTTTTTAATATTTTATTATAACCTGTGTAATAACTCTTGATAAAATGTGGATGACAAAAAAAGAAAAAAAAAGAAAAAAGAAAAAAAAATGAAGGTAAGATGTGCAGTATGATGAGGATGGTGGAAAGAGGGGAGGGGGTGAAGTGATCTGTTGATTATATCATGGTGTAATTCTGCCTGGAATACTCCACACTGTATTGAGCTCTATATCCAGTGTATGCTTTTCTTTATATGTTTACAGTGAAGTGTCTCTTTAATATGTCCATGTATCAAATAATCCATCCTCATGCAACAGTGTTGCGGGTAAATTTCAATTATTAAAGGTTAAGTGTGGGGAGTGTGGTGGATTCACCTTCACAATGAAGGAGAAGGGTCAACTGTCTGGAATTGCAATGTATGGGGATGGTTGTCATGCTGTCTGCTGACTCTTTGTCAGGAACCTTGTACCACTTCTAACAGGGGGTGGTTTTGGTGTTCAAATGCTTGTTAGATGATGATGCTGTAATGTAGTGAGTGAATTTGCTTTGTACTGAGGCACACGAATGAAAAGAATCAGGGAAGGAGGGGGAGGGGGGTGCGGGTGGGGGGTACGGGGTGTGGGTGTGTGTGTGTGTGTGTGGGGGGGGGGGTGCTATTGGACAGGAATAGAAAATAGTTGGTTTCTACAGGTGTGTTTTATGATTAGATATGAAATTTGAAATGATAGTCAAGTTTTTAAACTTGCCATGATACAAGAGATGATAAAGTGATGAATTTTTTTTTTTAACCAAGCCGGTGGTGAGATACTACTTATATTATTCATATATATAGTATAGACTTGTATTTTGTAATAGTTGTATATAAGTAAATGTATATGAATTCTCTTTGGAGCTAGTTATTTGTGATGGCAGGCAGTATGATAAATTTTTATTGTTTCTAGTCATGCATGCTGCTTATATTTAGGTTTCTTGTTTTGTTGTGTGTCTGTGCAGATCTTTTTTTTGTGGTTTTTTTTTTGTTGTTTTTTTTTTTTTTGTTTCAATAATTCTTTTTAGGGAAAACAGCCTAAAACTAAAACTTAAGTGTGCACATTGTCACTGATTTTTTTGTACCCAGACAACGTGCCATTTTGCACAGATTTTAATCATAGGTTGAAAAGAGGGAGAGAAAAAACAACAACAAACAACAAAGAAAAAGAAAAATCAGAATATCATTAATTAGGTATAGGTGAGAGATTGCCTATGGTTATTGACCTTTGTTTTCCCTCCCTCATGAGATTTCCTCCCCTTACCATACATTCTTCCCGTCCCCCACATGCAGCTTCCTCCTCCGTTTTCCCCTATTTATAGTATACTAATATATTACACTTCCCTGACCTCCCATCAGGACCTGCTCATAGATCTGCATATCAGTTGTTACAGTTAGCTAGTCATGTGATTTGTGTGATGCATCTATAGATCTAGGATGTTGCTCTCTTTACAGGGTAGTTGTTAGATTTTGCATAATTTCTCATTATTGAATCATTGTGGGATGGTTCAAGTTTGGTATCCCGCTGATTACCAAGTCTGCATGATTGTTCAATCATACACATATCAATCATGGACACATTTTGAAGATACAGAGCTTGTGCCAGGGTGACTGGGTTTAAATCAACACTTTCTTTTTTTGTGTTTACAAATCAAATCAGCAACATGATATATAATGTGCACAGCTTATGACAGTGTATGAGAGGCAAAAGAGAAGTTTTTTGTTTTATTTGTGGATGCCTGTGTTTATATTTTTCCATTGAATGTTCATGCTCTTTACTTGGTGGTAATGTTTGACTGAGTTGCGTTGATATCCTGGAATGCATGGTAGAATATTCACATGCATTCACATTCAAATAGTTTTTGACCTGCTATTGCTCAAGTCCCATGGAATGTAATTGGAGAAAAGAAAAGGAGAAAAACAGTATAAAGCATTGAAATCGAAATAAATGAAAGTGTAAGGGAGACATGGGGATGAGAAATGGTGTGTAAATGAAACTAGCTTTATTAAGAAAATAAAATATAATAAAGAAAAATAAAAAGTAAGAACAGAAAAAGTAACTTATCTGCAAAACTGAAGGTTTTCATGCCAGTAAAAATGTTGTTTGGTTTCTCATCTAGATCATGATTATATATATATATAAAAAAAAGAAGACAGTGTTTGAATCATTGTTGTGGAATTTCTTCTCATTATTGAAAATGTTACGAATCACACTCATAGTCTTAATTTTGTAAAAAAATTTTTTATATATTTAAAAAACATTTTTAAAGAGGATGGGTGAAGGGGAATGGAGATGCTTCTGTCAGTGGTGTGTGTGTGTGTGTGTGTGTGTGTGTGTGTTTGTTTGTGTGTGTTTATGCATGCTACTTCAGTCTAGTTTCAGTGGTGGTGGTAACATGCTTCCTTTCATTTAAAAACAGTTCCAGTAATTAAAAAAAAAAAAAAAGAATGTGACCCATACAATTTTTTTAGGAACACAGGTGTTTTCGGTTCTGATACTGTTAGTGTTATGAAGTTATTTGAAATTAAGGTATCCTTTTATTTATTAGAACTTTTTATGGTCAGATTATATAATTTATAAATCATTATCATGTTTTTAGTTTTCTTCAAATACAAGTGTTTGTTGCTTGATGCTTGGAATTTTTTCATTTAGTTTTTCTGTGAGATGTTTTTCAAAAACAGTTGTGATTTTGTGTGTGTGTGTGTGTGTGTGTGTATTTGTTGTTTTAATTGGTTAGTGCCAGTGGTGGCAAAGTTTATTTTGTTGTCTGATTGATTGGTGCGAGATTATTTCTGAATCTTTAGAAGATTAATGTTTTATTTTCATTGTTAAGAGTTTTACTCTGTTAATGATAATTTATAATGAATAAGTCAATATGAAATGATTTCCTTTCTGACTGTTGTTTAATCAGACTGGTGATTTTTTCTTTGCGTTTTATGATTTTGAATGGTTTTCTTTTTATATGATATCAGTATGTATACTATATGTACAGATACAGTCTGTAAAGCATGGATCATTGTTGATTGTATTTTAAATTACATTATTTGAGTAGCAACTGTTGCTGAAACTTGAAAGAGTGGAGAAAGAATGGAGTTGGAGTGACACATTTTCAGTAAAAGTATCTTGGGTTGTTTTCATAAACGCAGTGGGTATTTCTTTTTGTTTAACTTTAAGTTAAAAAAAAAAATTAGAGTAGAATAAATTTTTTCAAAAAAAAGGAAAAGAAAAAAAGATGAAAATACACTGCACACATTCTCTCCCACTCCCTCTCTCTCTCATGCTCTGCCACTCTGTCAATAGTATCATTGTATCTCTTTCAGTCTTTGTATTTGTTTCTGTGGCTTTCTACTCTTGCAAATTACATTAATTTTCTAAGTCAGTCTCTGAAAAATTGAAAAGAAAAAGAAAAGTAAAAAGGGGACTGCAGGGGTTGAGTAGTGAGGTTAAAACATTTTAATTTTTATTTACTCAATAATTGAGATTCAAAAACTGACAAATCTTTCAGTATATGGTACCTAGGACTTTAGATGAATTATATCTCATTTGATCTTGTGAATTTTGAGGTAATGTTTCAATTAACAAAGGGAAAAAAAAACTTCTTAATTTGTGTGTGTGTGTGTGTATAGTATGTGAGTTTGTGTATGTCTATTTGATAAAATACAAATGTAATAAATACTTAATAGATCTATAATGTTAACTTTAAACTGATTTATATTTATTAACAAGGAAGCTGTAAAACTACAGTTTTCATTCACGTACAGTTTATACCACAAAAACAAGTTTGTATTTAAGTAGTTGTACATTATCTCAGCACTGTAATCAGTGAATAGGCAAGGGACAGGGAGTGCTCATTTAAATGGATTTACCCCTGAAAAGTCCATCGATGGACTGACAGCATTGTGGAATGGACAGGACAACCATTTGCAGGGACCCAGGCTTTGACACACAACCAGCAGACCTGGAGGAATCTGGTGAACAGTTCTTCTGTGCGGCACCCTAGTGGCTCTCTTGGTAGAGTTTGAGGGAGAAGAAAAAGTTTGTTGAAAGTCATCAACTTAATGAATAATACTAATACTAGTAATAGGGTCTGTGTCACAAGTCCACAATGGAGGGCAGGCCAAATAAGTATCATTTATTATGAGTATCATTTTAGTGTTATATCTTTTTCCATCTTCAGTTTTTTTTTCATAAATCAAATCAATATGATATAATTTCCTCTCTGACTGTGGTTACTTATTATTGATTTTTTTTTCTAGTTATTTGCTTATTATCTCATTTGTCCCCATATCATTTCGTTGACTCTCAGCCTCATTCTCAAACTCCAAGCCTTACCAGTGCATTGGGTTTCTGCATAAGTGAGGTGTCTGCCCCCTTTCCCTTTTCCCCAGTCCACAGGGGCAGTGTAATGTATATTATATGGATCAATCCACACCGTTTAATAATAATGTTGTTATTATCATTTGACACCTGTTTGAAGATGAAGGGAGACAATCTTTTTGAGTCGCAGATGACATTCTGTGACAAATTGGGTGACTCACTCTTTAGATGTAAAAAATCATGAATGAATATTTGTTCGTAAAGCTGAATCTTTACATAGTTTGTCAGCTGTACAGTATTTGTATATATTTATATGTAGCAGAATGAAATTAGTTTTTTAAATATTTGTAACTTCTTATAAATTTTCTTTTTTAACACAATGTATCATTTAGGGATTTGTGTGAGTGTGTGTGGGGAGGGGGGGATGGAAGGGTTGGGAGGGGGGAATCAGTGGGGAGTTGAGGGGTGTAGGGGCCACTGGTTAGTGGGTGGGGAGGGGGTTGGCAAAAGATATAAAAAGATTTCTGTAGACTAAAGTGCACTACTATCATAGGCCTCCATCGGTAGGTGTTGACCATGGATAAATCGTAGTTCATGTCTGACCTCCTTGACAGCGCTTCTTGTGGCCGAACAGGCTGATGCGTTAATGACAGTCTGTCACACAAGTCACACCGCTGGATTGACTCTGTGTTGTTTAAACTACAGCGTTCCTTTCTGCGCTTCCATTTTTCTTCTGCTGCACACATCAGTCTTTCTTCTCCTGATTTCAGTGGCTTGGTCACTCAGAGTCAGAGTGGGTTTCCAACTGGAGCGGGCGTCTGTGAGGTCCTCCTAGTGTTCTGTGTCAATTTCAAGAGCCTTTAAATCCCTCTTGCTGATGTCTATGAAGTGCAGCTTTGGCCAACCAGTGTCTCTCTTGCCTGACGCCAGTTCTCCATGTATATAACTGAAGAAAATTTTAGATGGGAAATGACACACTGTTGTATGGAGACAGAGAGACACAGAGAGAGAGAGATGAAAATGAGGGATTTGTGTTTCAAGTACTATTAATACTGGTATTAGTTTATAGTCTGCATCATAAAATTGATAAATTATATTTGGAGATGAACATATTTGAACTTGATTATATTTATGAACAGTGCTCATGAAATATGGTCATATCATAATGGATATAAAAAACACAGGCAGGATATATTATATACTCTGCTTTTGATGCGTCATCGGTATGCATATGATTATGGAAGTAATGTATATTTTTGTCATTCTCTGTAACTAAGGACATGTAACTTATTATTGGATGTAAACTGTATCATGTCTTGATCCATGTTCCATTGTTAATGAACACTGTTGTTTGGAGAAAATAACTGATCAATTAACAGATTATGTTTATTGGGATGTTGTGGTTTACAGTCTGAAGTGTTTCTTTTTCTGGTGAAATTTTAGCTTGCTTTGTTTTTTGAAGTCGTCCCTGGAGTGTTAATTGAGTTGCTTCAGATTAATGACAGACAGGTTTACAGGATGTCTGGAGTGAGCGTAAGTGAATGCTGATAAAAATTTCAAATTGCCTGGTATGGATGTATTTCAATCACTTTAATCTCGCTTGTCATAAAAAATGCAAGGAAAATAGGCTTGTGAGTGACAGGACAGCATAAGATAGTACAACAGTAAAATCATGTTTTATAACATACATTTGTTAACATATAGCACATTCAAAATGTACAAAACAACGCAATATAAAATGACACTGGTTCCAAAGGATTTGTTATAACATTGAAATATTGATTTATTTATGCTTGTTGTATTATAGAAGAGAGTCCACAACAGTGGCAGAAGGTGTCTTGTGTGATTTACAAAAAGGGAAAACTCTGTACTGGAAACAAGGTAGCCTGCTCTGTTGTAGTTGCAAGATAAAAGGAAAACAGCGTGCTTTAGACACAGTGGGTATATACATATATGGATATTCACTGCCCCATTGACTGTAAAAGGCTGTGGGACCTTTAACCATGTGTTCCTAACATGATGTGCAGAACATGGTTATATAATAGAAAGTGACTGAACAGGTGATGGCGACTTTTAAATGATTCCTCACACCCCCACCACCCTACTTTAATTTCTTTCTTTTCTCTTCTTTTTATTCTATTTTTTTGTTTTAAAATACTTTGAGCGAGGAAAAGTGAAGTGGGTGCTTGTATTTATTGTGTGAATTGGTGCCATTGGATTTTGTTGTGTGTGTGTGTGTGGTTGAATTGGAGACTTGGATGGGGGTATGAACGATGGATGTATGTAACTGTTGCAGGGTGTGTGTTGTGTGTATGTAAATTGTAATGTAGCAGTTCATGGTCACTAGTCACTTTGTGATCTTCAGCTTGTCCTTACTCCAGTCCTTACTCAAGGTCTGATCAGGGCAGTGGGTTTATGTGAAGGTTGGGCATCTGCTGTTGTTTTTTTATGCAGCAGATGTGGTGTAGTGCGTATGGATCAGTCCCCATGCTCTGACACCTCCTTGAAAACTGGAACTGACACTTGCTCCAGTGCTGGCATTGTGAGCTGAGAGAGATGTGTGTTCTGCAGTGTGCCGTCAGTTCTCTTAGTGTGATTTTTGATGAATTTGAGAGAGACTTGCTGCTGGAGAGCAGCATGTATTTGACAAAACTTGAAATGAGCGCTGGTTATTTTTGTTTCAGGTGCTGCTTCAAAAAGAAATTAAAGCGGATATGGTGTAGCATGTATGGATCAGTCTGCACACTTTGACGTCTCCTTGAAACTGATACTGTTTTGGGGGGTTGGCTTTGACTGCTTTTGAGCTCTTAATGAGACTGAGAGAGACGAAGTGTGGTAGGGTATGTGTGTGATTTTTTCTTTTTTCTCTATTTCATCAGTGATCCCAACTGTGTTAAGCCTTGTTGGTCCTTGTTGAAGACTATAGTTCCGATCCACTGTCAGGCACTGTGGTATGGTTAGAGGTTCCACCACCTGCCCAATATTGACAGACCATGATGGTCATCACACAGTTTATCATCTGCATATTGTCAGGGCTTCTGTTTTGTGGAAAATCAAGAACCATTTTTCTCATGATTCTGGGGAATCCCAGATTTTCCTTCAGAGGGTCACTTGAAAGAGGAGTCCAATGTTGCATTGCTACACACACACAAAAGCAGGCGTACCTTCTAGTCATGATCATGTGGGTTTCCGATCCCCGAGGGAAAGCACTGTGCAGCATTCAGGATTTTCACCCTTTGATCTGTTTGTCTTCATCCCAGAAATGTTTAGCTTGTCCCAGGGACCCACTGGTTGAACATGCAGAGCGTTTTTTCCCCATTTTCAAAGCGTCAGGGATGCACATCTGTACGTTATCAGAAGCCCTGCTACAGGCAGCTGTACTCCGTGGTCAGGGACAGCAGGCATTTGTTTTTCTATCACCTGTCCATTAACCGACACAGACCATGACTGTGATCAGATGTTGTGAGCATGGATTTGGTTATCTGCTGGAAGTTGTGTCTGTGCATGTTGGGGGGTTTGATGCACCATCCCTGCAGAAAAGCATGGTGAGAAATTTTCCACCTTGAATTAATTCACCCAGCAGGTGGCACTGGCATTTGAACTGGAGACACAGGACCTGACAAACCCTTAGGCCAGAAGTGGAATGCTATGCACTAACTGGTTACTTCAGTCAACAGGCAGCCCCCAGGCTTTGGGTTTCTAGCTCATTTCTTTGTACTGTTTTTTTCATTTCAATCATTTGCCATCTAGTTATGTGTTTTTAATTTTATTATACTTTGTATTTACTTTTTTATTTTTTTTTATACTATTTTATTTCTTAAGTTGAATTATGAAAAAAAGAGGTTTATCCAAACTTAGGGTAGGAACAATTTTTTTAAGCAGATGAGGTGTAGTGTTTAAGGATCAGTCTACCTGCCTTGACATTTCCATGAAACTAAAATCATGGTGCATTCCCCAGCACTGCAGTGATGTATGTTTGACATACAGCTGACATCACTATTCCTCCACCTGCATCCTTAAAAAAAAAGAAGAAAAAATCAGATCTTTTTTTCAAATCATGCTTAAACTGAAAGTAACAGGGTGCAGGCCAAAGTTTGGTTAAATCACTTTTGGAGCTGTCATTTGTTTGAAAAGTGATGCAGTAATTTTGCTGTGTTTAAAAAATCTTTTATGAGCTGTCATTTGTTTGAGCAGTGAATGCAGTGAGCCTTACTTGCGTTAAAACCTGTCATTGGAGAATGAACTTGCAGTGCCCTTCCCATGACTACCCTCAGATTTGTTGTCCTTTTACGTTACTATTAATCATGCCTACACATAGTTTTGTGGATACATTTACATCTGTTTATTACATGTTTCTATTGTTGCCTCTCCAAACCTTTTGTGGTTTAACTGCCTAAAGCGTCTGTGGACTTGAACGCCGCTGGTTCGATGATTTTGTGTTTTGTTTGTTCGTAACTCCCTCCAAGTCCGTCTACATTGCAAGACGTGATTGATTTTTGATCTGATCCTAATGTATTCCATTGAACTAGGCGTTGTTGATGGCATTTCTTGTCTGAATTGACTGAACTTTGATGATGATAGCATGGCTTTGAATTATGTTAAAAAAAACAACAAAAAAGATTGTTGTCTTGCAAATGATGACGGCATGTTGGTGATATAGCAATGTTCTCCAGTTATCAGTTGAGAAAATACCTGTTACATAATCATTGGTACTAAGAACAGATCATCATCCTACATGGTACTGGACTGGCTTGGTTTTGGTTTTCCCCGCTTTGTTGATTGTCATTGACATGATCCCCCGATTAAAATATGTTCAGCAATAAGCGTTTGTTGTTGTGTGTGTTCTGATAGTGAGTTCATGTGCGTGCTTGATACACTGACAGAGAACCATGAAAATCTGTGTGGTTGAGAAGCTGTAAAGTGAGGTTCACAACCTTGTCATGTTGTCCCAAACTAAAAGGGACCTCCACAGCAGCACCAACATCATCCTTGCATACATGATCTTAACACACACACTACCTCCAAGCAGTAGATAGTTTTTGGAAGACAGACTTTGGGTAACTTTTACAGATTTTTTTTATCTGATACAAAAAAAGACAGTGGAAAAATCACCCCCTCAACTGAACATGATCCCATATTTGATATGTTAAAAAAAAAAAGGTAAGGAAAATTATGACAAGTACTCACTCAACCCAACATGATCGAATATTTGATATTAAATGAAAAAAGACAAGAGAGGCAAGGCCTTCAAGACTCACTTGTGATGCACTAAAAAAAAAATCTAATCGTTAAAATGTGTTCTGTATTTGTTATTATAAAGCTTCGGGTTAAAAGAAAAAGAAAAAAGAAAGAAAAAAAGTTCTTACGGCAGATTGGAACCCCGCGTGTTCGGGTAAGAAGAAACTGTCTCATCCATTACACTATCGTGGCTCCTTAACTGACGTTCAAAAATATAACATTTAGACATGCTTTTTTAAAGGGCGATAAATCGATTGTGGTATTCACAGTGAGAATGCTGTTTAAATCATATTATTCTGGTGTATCTTGGGCATTCTTTATGGGCAATTAAAAATTCTTTTTAAGTCCACAGTATTATTCTGGTGTATCTTGGACATTCTTTAAGGGCAATTAAAAATTCTTTTTTTTAAGTCCGTGGTAAAGGAGACGTGGCTATTGCCGCAATCACACTACAATATTTAGCCATTTTCTCTGGATCTAGATAGATGTACAAGTTTAGTTACACCCGGTTGACACGGTCGATTCAATTTCTCTTTTACGTTCATTCTAGTTTTATAGTTTTAATGTTGATGTAAAAATTGAGTATTTTGTTAAACTAATAACATGTAGAGCCAAGTACAAGTACTTCTAAACGTCGTGAAAAGGACTTCATTTTGAGAAAAGTCAAGACTGGAAATTTTTACGTTTCATCAATTCAAGGGCATTAACTCTCATGGTTTATTATTTTTAACTGTGAATTCCAACTGATTCTGTGGATATTTTTTATGGCAGTTTGGGGCATAATCCAGTAAGTGATGAGGCATTCACAAATCTTTCTCTGAATAAATATTTAACGGTCTCCTTCTCCAACTTTCCATCACATGTAGTCGTGTATTGTCAATTGAATATAGGATTGAACGGGCAGGTCAACAACTTGAAACAAATGGTTCACGTTCATGAAGAATATGAGCACGCGCTTTGAATATGTATAAATATGTGTACGCAATTGATTTTTGCCTATAACCTTCAGGGCTCAGCCAATAGATCTATTAAGTCCACTCGTCATATTGATTTTAGTATTTTCCAAAAAAGAACACTTGGGCGAATGAACATAGTGAAAGCCCTGAACACCGAGAGTAAAACACACAAGCTTTTTATGTATTGAGTATAATTTCAAAATGTAATGTTTAAGATGAGAAAGATCAGTTTAAAGCAAATTAAGCCCCTTAGCATTAATTACAGATTAATTTCCCTTTTTTACTATCTGCACCAAAGACCTGCAAAATAAATATAACTTCCATGCTTAGCAAAAGAAGTTCCTGTTTGAACAAAAAAATGACTGCTCTTGTTGTTGTGTCAGAATATCAGATCAAAGTGCCAAATTTAGAGAATCAAAAACAAAAACAAAAAAAACCCATTCAGTTTGCATATAATTTGGCTTCTTTTTTTTTATATTTTATTTTGCCCATCCCAGACGTGCAATATTGTTTTAAACAAGATGACTGGAAAGAACTGAATTTTTCCTATTTTTATGCCAAATTTGGTGTCAACTGACAAAGTATTTGCAGAGAAAATGGTAATGTTAAAGTTTACCACGGACAGACAGACACACACACACAGACAACCGAACACCGGGTTAAAACATACTCACTTTGTTTAGACAAGCGAGTCAAAAATTTGGACCAGTAAAGGCATGATTCTTATTCATGCACAGAAACCTAGTGCATCACTCTAATATTGTCCATTCCAATTTTTCACCAGAGAATTATAAATTGAAAAAAACAAAAACACTTAACATACCATCCTAACTTTTGAACCTCTGCAACTGAAATTCACCACAGCTTTCTCTCTCTCTCAAAAAGAACATGTCACCGAATGTATGACTCATCATTCGCTTTATTTCACAAAGGCATAATATGTATACGTACATGGTTCTCCACTGGATTGAAATCCCACAAAACAGTAGAGAAAAGAAAAATGATCAACCAATTCAAAAGCCAAGTTTTTTTCACATCAGACTGAGTGATAGAACCTCACTACAGTGAATTCATACAATCATTAACATTAAAAGACAAGTTTTGTCATAGCAGAGCGTCATCCTGAATTTGAAGAAGATTCTGCCACAGGGTGGGATCATGATGCTGTACAAGTCAAACATACCATCAAGCCGGTGGAGAAATTAATTGCAATAATAACAGAATGACAACAGTAATTGGATGAAATGGAAACAAAGAAAGAAAAAGAACATGATTCTGAGAAACGACACATTTATTTGCTAATGCAAGTCTTAACTGCTCCACACACAAAAAATGGCTAGGACAGTCTCAGATGATCAGGAATTTTGCTGAATGTCCCATCACACATACCGATGACTGTAGTCAAACCATAATTTTTCTGAATGTCTCATCACACATATGACTGTAGACAAACAATAATTTTGTTGAATGTCCCATCACACATACTGGTGATTGCAGACAGTCAGTCTCACAATGGATAGATTAAAATAAATGAATCGGGTAATGTGACTGTGATGACAAAAGTGATGTCATGAGAAAACTGTGATTGTAGACAGTCTCATAATGGATAGATTAAATGAATCAAATAATGTGATTGTGATGACAAAAGTGATGTCATGAGAAAACTATGATTTTAGGATTGCTGGGTGGGGGAGGGGATGATGAATGTCCACTCATTTACATCCTAAGTCATCAGAGGGGATGATGAATGTCCACTCATTTACATCCTAAGTCATCACTTAAACTAATAACCTCACCTTTCAACCCTTCAAAAGAAAAAAAGAAAAAAAAAGGAATGACAAAATGGGTTACTTTTTGTTACATGAGCAGTAGAAACGCTCTTTGTGCTAACCATGCTGGAGGGTGTATCAGTGAGCTGGGTACATGTGTGAACTCTGCACATAATCCAGTTGAACGTGTGTGCCTGTCGGGTCATTCTGTGTGTAATGTGAAGTGCATCGGAAACCAGAGAAAGCAGCAGAATGAATGTGATGGTTTCCTATAATTTTTTTTTTTTTTTTTTAAATTTAAAGAAAAAAGTAAAGAAAACTAAAGTTTACCACCACCACTGCCTCCACCAGAAGTTTTCCAGACAGTAAATAATTATGAATTAATAAAATATTAAATATCAACTGAAAGTGCAGAGCAAGAAATGAAAGTTAATTCAACCCCACGTGAATCTGTACCATAAAGAGACTGTCACTGCAGCTAATGATTCCATCACATTAGATCTGATTTCAATAAAACTGCAAGGAAGGCTGCAAGCTTTGGCCACCATCACACACCGGAATTGTGGCCCTACTGAGCAATCAGTCAAGTACCATACACTCGCCCATCAGGGTATAATTTAGATTTTTTTTTTTTTAAATTGAAAAAACAACAAAAAGAAAACTTTCAAATTGTGCTATCTGCTAAAAGTGCTATCATAATATTACCAATGTATCAGATCTTCACATGTTCTGATTCCATCTTGGGAGAAGCCAAGGGTAATCATTTGAAAAAAAAAAAAAAAGTTAAAAGGTCCCAAACCTTTTACAGCCAATGGGGCAGTGAATTCAAATCCAATGTGTCTTGGGCTCAACAAAGGAAGGTGGGACCCAGTCCACTCCTATTACTGTTTTAACTTTTCCCGACCAAAAGTCAGGTATTGATTCACACGTGGATGAAGTTATGAAAATTGGGAGTCCAGTGCTTTTCCCAAGGGCACAATGCAATGCCCTAACCACCAGTGAACACTGAATTAGAATCCCAATGCTTTAAACGGTTCTGCCACAGTGTGATGGTTATACATATTCTGTGAAACAGATGTAAAAGCGCACACTATTAAGTATAACTTTTGACAGTATGTGGATATGACACAACAAACACATCCACACTGTGCTTAGATACTAAAATGCCCTCTTTTCAATAAATCAAAACTGAAGGGGTTTTTCTTCTGTCTTATTTTTAAATAGAGTTTGGCATCAAGAACCTAGTATGAAGAAGTATTATGAATATTTAATGTTTTGACACAGTAATAAAACCATTAGATTTAAATATAATTTTAAGTCACCTTCAACACACACACAACAACAACTAAAAACAACACTGCCACAGATATGAACATGAAGACAAAAAACTAATAAATGAAAAAGGCCTTTGTGAAAAACAACAACCCCCATGATAATAATATATGATGCTTTCCTGGTTCTGCGGTTTACATTGACAGAAATGATAATTTCTTTACAATCTGTTTTGCCGATGGGGGTAACTGAAAAAAATCTCTTTAAACAGCTCTACCAAGATACCTGTGTGCTGAGATAATAATAGTGCATTTTCTTTTGTTCCAAGGTAATAAAATCATGTCTGTCAACTCTGGTACTGGGGAAGGACGTGAATTTTCTGATACGTCTGCAAGTCAGAAACATGCCGTGGAGATGATTAAAGAATGCAGGTGATAAAGTAAACATAAACACTTTGTGCACTACACAGAAAACAACCAAATCAACAACAAAGTATTAATAAATCAGAATTCAGAAACAATGTTCAGCTTTCAGTTTATATTCACTCTCCTTATGGTAGTCTGTAAACTCTGAAACACAAAAACACCCACTAGCTCTGGGCAAAACAACAGTAATAACATGGAAAAAATAGAACAACACTGCTGGAATAAAACAACAAAAACAACAACAACAAAAAACAGAAAGAGAAAAGAATATTCAATCAGAAAACATAAAAACACATGCCACACAAACATTACAAAGGTCGACGAGCAAATGATGAATCCCTGGCTTTGAAACAATCACACCAAAGTTAGAAATAAGCTGGAAAACAGGAAATTATTATAAACAAAACTGACAACAAACAGCAAACGTTAGAAAAATTAAATGGGAAAAAAAGAAGGAAAAAAGAAGAAAAAAGACAAGCTTGTCAAGTCACAAGATCCATCAAAGAAGAAAGATGATGACCTTGTAATGTACTCTAATTTTAATCAGATTTTGAATTGTACTGATTAATGACCATGCCTGCAGATTGTGAAAGAAGTGTTTATGCTTTGAAATCTGAATACTGTATTTTACAGACAATACTTAAAAAAATATTTTCTTTTTTTACATTCGTAACACTGACCCACATATTGTTTCATACAGTTCACCAGAGGATTAAATCTGTTGAAACGCTGTCATGAATCAGAATCGTATCTTGATAGACCTCTGAGCCCAGAAGTATGACGTTCAGTGGTGAAGAAAACAAATGCAACCTTTCCCATGAATCAGAATAAAAACAGCTCACTTGACTGGATGGACTGAAGAAAGCGGAAACTGACAGAGCAGACATGAAAGTAGATGATGCAACGTGCAAAGTCAGTTCTGATTATGATGTCAGGGCTCTGACATCACTTCAAAATGTCTATGGTAGCAACAGTGATCGACCCATCAATGCCGGACTTCTTGTTTATCACGCTGATGTGCGCCTTAAGATACGCTGCACCTTATGTATTGTTTAAACTGGTAATTCTTTAAAATCTGGAGTATGTCTTTTATCTGAAAGTCTTTATAGGTTGTAAAATGCAGGGTACATGTACACTGCATTACAATGAACTCAACAAAATCCCCTGTGTGTGATATCAAAGAAATTCTAACAATTTGAAATCAGACCAGAACTGAAATTGGACCAGTGCAATATATGCTAAATAATATAATAACAGGTCTGTAACTTGTAGTGTACAACAATCACCTCACAAACTCCTGTTCTCCAACAGCCAAGATGACACAGAAAGCAAAGCCGGACAGAAAGCCACTACAGGCAAACCTAACACCAAGTCACTGTGCACAGATTTCAGGGCGAGTTGCCACACCAAGCAGTTACCAGAAAGAAAAGACGACAGAAAAAAGTTAAAACCAGGTCCTCAGAAACTCCCTTACAAGAAGTACATTATGGAATATAATTAGTTCTCAGCAATCACATGCAGACCAGAGATATATAAGATGCATTTAGAGAGAGAGAGAGAGAGGGGGGGGGGGAGAAAGAAGGGGGGTGGGGTAGAGGACAGAGGTGGACCCACACAATGATTATGCAGTCCTGAGAAACAAAAATGCCTCACACTGAGTCTGAATCAATTTTTATTAATTATATATATTTTTAATCTGTATCTTTCTTACTGAACTGTTCTACTGGAACCAAGATACCTTCCACTGATAGCTCTGGTTATGTCAAAGCCATTGAAACTGCAGCATGAAAAAGAGAGGAAAAGAGAGAGACAAATCAATTCAAAATTTAACAGAAAAGTTACCTCTGATGCCTTGACGTTGTAATCTTGAGGGAAATTGTTATGTGTTTAAAAAAACCCAAACAACAGCATCAACAGCACACACACCCAGAACTTGTACGTCCACCCCTTGCATATATGAAACCATTCTGTTCACTCACACACACCCACATGTATCAGTTCTTCTTTGGATGAAGCGTGAGGAGGGAGCCTGGAAAAGTGATGAGTGGTATGACTGGAACAATAGACAGAGAGAGAGAGAGCTGAACGTTATCCAGTGGCTGGGAAATGATGATGGACCTATTGATGATGAGTGGTATGACTGGAACAATAGAGACACACACACACACACAGAGAGAGCTGAATGTTATCCAGTGGCTGGGAAATGATGATGGACCTACTGATGATGAGTGGTATGACTGGAACAATAGAGACACAGAGAGAGAGAGCTGAACGTTATCCAGTGGCTGGGAAATGATGATGGACCTATTGATGATGAGTGGTATGACTGGAACAATAGAGACACAGAGAGAGAGAGCTGAACGTTATCCAGTGGCTGGGAAATGATGATGGACCTACTGATGATGAGTGGTATGACTGGAACAATAGACAGAGAGAGAGAGAGCTGAACGTTATCCAGTGGCTGGGAAATGATGATGGACCTATTGATGATGAGTGGTATGACTGGAACAATAGAGACACAGAGAGAGAGAGCTGAACGTTATCCAGTGGCTGGGAAATGATGATGGACCTATTGATGATGAGTGGTATGACTGGAACAATAGAGACACAGAGAGAGAGAGCTGAATGTTATCCAGTGGCTGGGAAATGATGATGGACCTGCTGATGATGAGTGGTATGACTGGAACAATAGACACAGAGAGAGAGAGCTGAACGTTATCCAGTGGCTGGGAAATGATGATGGACCTGCTGATGATGAGTGGTATGACTGGAACAATAGAGACAGAGAGAGAGAGAGAGCTGAACGTTATCCAGTGGCTGGGAAATGATGATGGACCTATTGATGATGAGTGGTATGACTGGAACAATAGAGACACAGAGAGAGAGAGCTGAACGTTATCCAGTGGCTGGGAAATGATGATGGACCTGCTGATGATGAGTGGTATGACTGGAACAATAGAGACACAGAGAGAGAGAGCTGAACGTTATCCAGTGGCTGGGAAATGATGATGGACCTGCTGATGATGAGTGGTATGACTGGAACAATAGAGACACAGAGAGAGAGAGAGAGAGAGCTGAACGTTATCCAGTGGCTGGGAAATGATGATGGACCTACTGATGATGAGGGGTATGACTGGAACAATAGAGACAGAGAGAGAGAGAGAGCTGAATGTTATCCAGTGGCTGGGAAATGATGATGGACCTACTGATGATGAGTTACTGTTTTTCACTTCACCTGAGTTTGACTCAAAGTGAATCTTACACAAGA
Source organism: Babylonia areolata (assembly GCF_041734735.1). NCBI lineage: Eukaryota > Metazoa > Mollusca > Gastropoda > Neogastropoda > Buccinidae > Babylonia > Babylonia areolata. The sequence continues at coordinate 47,404,866 of NC_134884.1, forward strand.
ATCATATCTATGCTTTCACAAACACCTGCCCTCTCTACTGCTTCCTGATGTTCTTTCTACCAGTTGATCAATGACTCCCTCACTCCCTGAAACACAACTCCTTCCCTCCCATCCCCCCAGAAAGCCACCATTCACCTGCCCCTTTTCCACTACCAGTGACACGCAAGTCTCTTGACAGGTAGCTGCACGGGTATTCCTGTTACGTCGACTGTCCTCTTCAATCAGGTGATGTGTGTTGACCATCCTCTTCAATCAGGTGATGTGTGTCGACCGTCCTCTTCAATCAGGTGATGTGTGTCGACCGTCCTCTTCAATCAGGTGATGTGTGTCGACCGTCCTCTTCAGTCAAGTCTTGTGTTGGTGGCCCTGTCACCAAACCCCGACACGGAAGGTTAGGAGACCAGCTCCAGATCAGCATCACACCACCTTCACTGCCGCTTCTCACACTGCTGGCCATGTGTTGTGCGTTGTGTAACAGCCTGTGCACAGCTAGTCCACCACTCTCTCACCACCCTGTGTGTGTGTGTGTGTGTGTGTGTGTGTCTGTGTGTGTGTGTTTGTGTACCACAAACACTGTCTAGCACTCCACACAGCAAAAAGTATTGTAACTCCATGTCACCAAATATATAATCAAAACCCCAAAAAAAGTCAACTGAAGATAAGTCCTGAACTGTTTGCTTTCTTTCTCTTCACAACATTGATCTGACCTTGTAGGGGCTGGTAGGAAAACAATCCTTCAGAACAAAAGTGACAACCAAAATTGTTTCTCGGACGAAAAAGTAACAGTTCACAGTACAAAGTGACAACCAAAATTGTTTCTCGGACGAAAAAGTAACAGTTCACAGTACAAAGTGACAACCAAAATTGTTTCTCGGACGAAAAAGTAACAGTTCACAGTACAAAGTGTCAACCAAAATGAACATCCTGAGGGAAGGTGGTGGTGGTGGTGGTGGTGGGCAGAGGAGCCTGGTGGCTGTGTTACTACTGGGTTCCAAACTGAAAAGAAGTCAGGCGGCAGCAGATGGAGAGAGGTGTCAACAGAGGGGACGTCCCAGCTGAGAGAAAAACACACCAGGTCCTGCTTTTTTCAAAAGGACTGGAACGGCCATGCTGGACTGTGCGGCCTGCCAACAGGGAGAATCCATCCCACACACTGTGGGTCTGAAGACTGGTCACCTCTCGCAGACTTCAGCGCCACACATGCCTTGATGACAGTCCCCAACATCTCCTGCACGTCACCACATCCCTGGCGCAGTCAGCAGCCTGCCAATCTCCCTCCGAATGCAGCTTGTGAAGCACTGAACAAGTCAAACCTCTACCACCTCTTTCACCACATCTTGTCGTGTTCAGGTCCAGGGTCCAGGATCAGACTGGCTGCTGTGTCCTGAGGGAAGAAGGGCCAGGCAGAAGCCCTTCCAACTACGTACAGGAAGAACGCCAAATGAAGAAACTAAAGGGAGGGATGTGGGGGTGGACAGCAGGGCACAAAAACCCAAAATGAAGTGACTGCTGGGTGGAAAGATGAGTAGTTCCACAGCCACATCCTCCTTCCTGACAGCTGGGTGGAAAGATGAGTGGTTCCACAGCCACATCCTCCTTCCTGACAGCTGGGTGGAAAGATGAGTGGTTCCACAGCCACATCCTCCTTCCTGACAGCTGGGTGGAAAGATGAGTGGTTCCACAGCCACATCCTCCTTCCTGACAGCTGGGTGCATGCATGGCTCTGGCAGGGGGTCCACTCCCGACACACGACTCATCCAACAGTGTCAAGACGGTTGCCGGCAGGTATCTGTGTTGGCTCCATGATCAACACTCCCTCCGCACCTGACACCCACACCATCCTGGCAGCCTCAGCCTCTCCCTGTCCACACTTACTGGGGGTCTTCCAACTCTGGCCTTCTCCCTGGCAACTTACTCCTTCCTTCTCTCTCTCATCACCATCCTGCAGCTTCTGTGTCAACCTACACCTTTCATCCTGACAGTGCTATCATGGGTCTTCCTTCATCAGCATTCACTGGCAGCAGTCATTCTGGGCTTTCCTGTCAAACGTGTGTAACCTCCCTTCCTTCCTTCTCTGTGCAGCGGGTCTCTCTCTCTCTCTGTCCTCGGCGCTCCAGGCGTGGCTGCCAGGGGCTGGCACTGGGTAGACGTCCTTACAGACTGCGTGTGTGTATATGTTGTGCAGCGCCGTCAGCCAGACATCAGGACAGCCGCAGCCTCTGCGGGGGCAGGAGTTCAAACTCGTCATTGACCTGCACCATGGGCAGGTGGAGGTCGTCAATGACGGGGGTGGTCTTGTAGTCGCACTGGCCACACTCCTTCAGCTTCCACTCCCAGTCCATCTTCTGCACGGCATGCAGTGACTCCGCTTCGTGGTGGTGCCGCAGCAACAACAGGTTCTGCACGCACACAGGGAGACACATCAGTACTATACACACACAGGGAGACACACATCAGTGCTATACACACACAGGGAGACACACGTCAATACTATACACACACAGGGAGACACATCAGTACTATACACACACAGGGAGACACACGTCAGTGCTATACACACACAGGGAGACACACGTCAATACTATACACACACAGGGAGACACATCAGTACTATACACACACAGGGAGACACACGTCAGTGCTATACACACAGGGAGACACACATCAATACTATACACACACAGGGAGACACACATCAGTGCTATACACACAGGGAGACACACATCAGTACTATACACACACAGGGAGACACACATCAGTACTATACACACACAGGGAGACACACATCAGTACTATACACACAGGGAGACACACATCAGTACTATACACACACAGGGAGACACACATCAATACTATACACACACAGGGAGACACACATCAGTACTATACACACACAGGGAGACACACATCAGTACTATACACACAGGGAGACACACATCAGTACTATACACACACAGGGAGACACACATCAGTACTATACACACAGGGAGACACACATCAGTACTATACACACAGGGAGACACACATCAGTACTATACACACAGGGAGACACACGTCAGTACTATACACACACAGGGAGACACACATCAGTACTATACACACAGGGAGACACACATCAGTACTATACACACACAGGGAGACACACATCAGTACTATACACACACAGGGAGACACACATCAGTACTATACACACACAGGGAGACACACATCAGTGCTATACACACACAGGGAGACACACATCAGTACTATACACACAGGGAGACACACATCAGTACTATACACACACAGGGAGACACACATCAGTACTATACACACAGGGAGACACACGTCAGTACTATACACACACAGGGAGACACACATCAGTACTATACACACACAGGGAGACACACATCAGTACTATACACACACAGGGAGACACACATCAGTACTATACACACAGGGAGACACACATCAGTACTATACACACAGGGAGACACACATCAGTACTATACACACAGGGAGACACACATCAGTACTATACACACACAGGGAGACACACATCAGTACTATACACACAGGGAGACACACATCAGTACTATACACACACAGGGAGACACACATCAGTACTATACACACAGGGAGACACACATCAGTACTATACACACAGGGAGACACACGTCAGTACTATACACACAGGGAGACACACGTCAGTACTATACACACAGGGAGACACACATCAGTACTATACACACACAGGGAGACACACATCAATACTATACACACACAGGGAGACACACATCAGTACTATACACACACAGGGAGACACACATCAGTACTATACACACACAGGGAGACACACATCAGTACTATACACACACAGGGAGACACACATCAGTGCTATACACACACAGGGAGACACACATCAGTACTATACACACAGGGAGACACACATCAGTACTATACACACACAGGGAGACACACATCAATACTATACACACACAGGGAGACACACATCAGTACTATACACACAGGGAGACACACATCAGTACTATACACACACAGGGAGACACACATCAATACTATACACACACAGGGAGACACACATCAGTACTATACACACACAGGGAGACACACATCAGTACTATACACACAGGGAGACACACATCAGTACTATATACACACAGGGAGACACACATCAGTACTATAAACACACAGGGAGACACACATCAGTACTATACACACAGGGAGACACACATCAGTGCTATACACACACAGGGAGACACACATCAGTACTATACACACACAGGGAGACACACATCAGTACTATACACACACAGGGAGACACACATCAGTACTATACACACACAGGGAGACACACATCAGTACTATACACACACAGGGAGACACACACAGTACTATACACACATAGGGAGACACACATCAGTACTATACACACAGGGAGACACACATCAGTACTATACACACAGGGAGACACACATCAGTACTATACACACACAGGGAGACACACACATCAGTACTATACACACAGGGAGACACACATCAGTACTATACACACACAGGGAGACACACATCAGTACTATACACACACAGGGAGACACACACATCAATACTATACACACACAGGGAGACACACATCAGTACTATACACACACAGGGAGACACACATCAGTACTATACACACACAGGGAGACACACATCAGTACTATACACACACAGGGAGACACACATCAGTACTATACACACAGGGAGACACACATCAGTACTATACACACACAGGGAGACACACATCAGTACTATACACACACAGGGAGACACACATCAGTACTATACACACAGGGAGACACACATCAGTACTATACACACACAGGGAGACACACATCAGTACTATACACACACAGGGAGACACACATCAGTACTATACACACACAGGGAGACACACATCAGTACTATACACACAGGGAGACACACATCAGTACTATACACACACAGGGAGACACACATCAGTACTATACACACAGGGAGACACACATCAGTACTATACACACACAGGGAGACACACATCAGTACTATACACACACAGGGAGACACACATCAGTACTATACACACACAGGGAGACACACATCAGTACTATACACACACAGGGAGACACACATCAGTACTATACACACAGGGAGACACACATCAGTACTATACACACACAGGGAGACACACATCAGTACTATACACACACAGGGAGACACACATCAGTACTATACACACACAGGGAGACACACATCAGTACTATACACACACAGGGAGACACACATCAGTACTATACACACACAGGGAGACACACATCAGTACTATACACACACAGGGAGACACACATCAGTACTATACACACACAGGGAGACACACATCAGTACTATACACACACAGGGAGACACACATCAGTACTATACACACACAGGGAGACACACATCAGTACTATACACACACAGGGAGACACACATCAGTACTATACACACACAGGGAGACACACATCAGTACTATACACACACAGGGAGACACACATCAGTACTATACACACACAGGGAGACACACATCAGTACTATACACACACAGGGAGACACACATCAGTACTATACACACACAGGGAGACACACATCAGTACTATACACACACAGGGAGACACACATCAGTACTATACACACAGGGAGACACACATCAGTACTATACACACACAGGGAGACACACATCAGTACTATACACACACAGGGAGACACACATCAGTACTATACACACACAGGGAGACACACATCAGTACTATACACACAGGGAGACACACATCAGTACTATACACACACAGGGAGACACACATCAGTACTATACACACACAGGGAGACACACATCAGTACTATACACACACAGGGAGACACACATCAGTACTATACACACACAGGGAGACACACATCAGTACTATACACACACAGGGAGACACACATCAGTACTATACACACACAGGGAGACACACATCAGTACTATAGCACACACAGGGAGACACACATCAGTACTATACACACACAGGGAGACACACATCAATACTATACACACACAGGGAGACACACAGTCAGTAGCTATACACACAGGGAGACACACATCAGTAGCTATACACACACAGGGAGACACACATCAGTACTATACACACACAGGGAGACACACATCAATACTATACACACACAGGGAGACACACATCAGTGCTATACACACACAGGGAGACACATCATACTATACACACACAGGAGACACACATCAGTACTATACACACAGGGAGACACACATCAGTGACTATACACACAGGGAGACACACATCAGTGCTATACCACACACAGGGAGACACACATCAATACTATACACACACAGGGAGACACACATCAGTGCTATACACACACAGGGAGACACACATCAGTGCTATACACACACAGGGAGACACACATCAGTACTATACACACACAGGGAGACACACATCAGTACTATACACACAGGGAGACACACATCAGTACTATACACACACAGGGAGAACACACATCAGTACTATACACACACAGGGAGACACACATCAGTACTATACACACACAGGGAGACACACATCAGTACTATACACACACAGGGAGACACACATCAGTACTATACACCACAGGGAGACACACATCAGTACTATACACACACAGGGAGACACACATCAGTACTATACACACACAGGGAGACACACATCAGTACTATACACACACAGGGAGACACACATCAGTACTATAACACACAGGGAGACACACATCAGTACTATACACACACAGGGAGACACACATCAGTACTATACACACACAGGGAGACACACATCAGTACTATACACACACAGGGAGACACACATCAGTACTATACACACACAGGGAGACACACATCAGTACTATACACACACAGGGAGACACACATCAGTACTATACACACAGGGAGACACACATCAGTACTATACACACACAGGGAGACACACATCAGTACTATACACACAGGGAGACACACATCAGTACTATACACACACAGGGAGACACACATCAGTACTATACACACACAGGGAGACACACATCAGTACTATACACACACAGGGAGACACACATCAGTACTATACACACACAGGGAGACACACATCAGTACTATACACACACAGGGAGACACACACAGTACTATACACACACAGGGAGACACACATCAGTACTATACACACAGGGAGACACACATCAGTACTATACACACACAGGGAGACGCACGTCAATACTATACACACACCGGGAGACACACACAGTACTATAGACACACAGGGAGACACAAATCAGTACTATACACACACAGGGAGACACACATCAGTACTATACACACACAGGGAGACACACGTCAATACTATACACACACAGGGAGACACACACAGTACTATAGACACACAGGGAGACACACGTCAGTACTATACACACAGGGAGACACACGTCAGTGCTATACACACACAGGGAGACACACATCAGTGCTATACACACACAGGGAGACACACATCAGTACTATACACACAGGGAGACACACATCAGTGCTATACACACACAGGGAGACACACATCAGTACTATACACACACAGGGAGACACACATCAGTACTATACACACACAGGGAGACACACATCAGTACTATAGACACACAGGGAGACACACATCAGTACTATACACACAGGGAGACACACATCAATACTATACACACACAGGGAGACACACGTCAGTGCTATACACACAGGGAGACACACATCAGTGCTATACACACACAGGGAGACACACATCAGTGCTATACACACACAGGGAGACACACATCAATACTATACACACACAGGGAGACACACATCAGTGCTATACACACACAGGGAGACACACATCAATACTATACACACACAGGGAGACACACATCAGTACTATACACACAGGGAGACACACATCAGTGCTATACACACACAGGGAGACACACATCAGTGCTATACACACACAGGGAGACACACATCAATACTATACACACACAGGGAGACACACATCAGTGCTATACACACACAGGGAGACACACATCAGTGCTATACACACACAGGGAGACACACATCAGTACTATACACACAGGGAGACACACATCAGTACTATACACACAGGGAGACACACATCAGTACTATACACACACAGGGAGACACACATCAGTACTATACACACACAGGGAGACACACATCAGTACTATACACACACAGGGAGACACACATCAGTACTATACACACACAGGGAGACACACATCAGTACTATACACACACAGGGAGACACACATCAGTACTATACACACAGGGAGACACACATCAGTACTATACACACACAGGGAGACACACATCAGTACTATACACACACAGGGAGACACACATCAGTACTATACACACACAGGGAGACACACATCAGTACTATACACACACAGGGAGACACACATCAGTACTATACACACACAGGGAGACACAAATCAGTACTATACACACACAGGGAGACACACATCAGTACTATACACACAGGGAGACACACATCAATACTATACACACACAGGGAGACACACATCAGTACTATACACACAGGGAGACACACATCAGTGCTATACACACACAGGGAGACACACATCAGTACTATACACACACAGGGAGACACACATCAGTACTATACACACACAGGGAGACACACACAGTACTATACACACACAGGGAGACACACATCAGTACTATACACACAGGGAGACACACATCAGTACTATACACACACAGGGAGACGCACGTCAATACTATACACACACCGGGAGACACACACAGTACTATAGACACACAGGGAGACACAAATCAGTACTATACACACACAGGGAGACACACATCAGTACTATACACACACAGGGAGACGCACGTCAATACTATACACACACGGGAGACACACACAGTACTATAGACACACAGGGAGACACAAATCAGTACTATACACACAGGGAGACACACGTCAGTACTATACACACAGGGAGACACACATCAGTACTATACACACAGGGAGACACACATCAGTACTATACACACCAGGGAGACACACATCAGTACTATACACACACAGGGAGACACACATCAGTACTATATACACACAGGGAGACACACATCAGTACTATACACACACAGGGAGACACACATCAGTACTATATACACACAGGGAGACACACATCAGTACTATACACACACAGGGAGACACACATCAGTACTATACACACACAGGGAGACACACATCAGTACTATACACACACAGGGAGACACACATCAGTACTATACACACACAGGGAGACACACATCAGTACTATACACACACAGGGAGACACACATCAGTACTATACACACACAGGGAGACACACATCAGTACTATACACACACAGGGAGACACACATCAGTACTATACACACACAGGGAGACACACATCAGTACTATACACACACAGGGAGACACACATCAGTACTATACACACACAGGGAGACACACATCAGTACTATACACACACAGGGAGACACACATCAGTACTATACACACACAGGGAGACACACATCAGTACTATACACACACAGGGAGACACACATCAGTACTATACACACACAGGGAGACACACATCAGTACTATACACACACAGGGAGACACACATCAGTACTATACACACACAGGGAGACACACATCAGTACTATACACACACAGGGAGACACACACATCAGTACTATACACACAGGGAGACACACATCAATACTATACACACAGGGAGACACACATCAGTACTATACACACACAGGGAGACACACATCAGTACTATACACACAGGGAGACACACATCAGTGCTATACACACACAGGGAGACACACGTCAATACTATACACACACAGGGAGACACACACAGTACTATAGACACAGGGAGACACACATCAGTACTATACACACACAGGGAGACGCACATCAGTACTATATACACACAGGGAGACACACATCAGTACTATACACACACAGGGAGACACACATCAGTACTATACACACAGGGAGACACACATCAGTGCTATACACACACAGGGAGACACACATCAGTACTATACACACACAGGGAGACACACGTCAGTACTATACACACAGGGAGACACACATCAGTACTATACACACAGGGAGACACACATCAGTACTATAGACACAGGGAGACACACATCAGTACTATACACACAGAGGGAGACACACATCAATACTATACACACACAGGGAGACACACATCAGTACTATACACACACAGGGAGACACACATCAATACTATACACACGCAGGGAGACACACATCAATACTATACACACACAGGGAGACACACATCAATACTATACACACACAGGGAGACACACATCAATACTATACACACATAGGGAGACACACATCAGTACTATACACACGCAGGGAGACACACATCAGTACTATACACACACAGGGAGACACACATCAATACTATACACACGCAGGGAGACACACATCAATACTATACACACGCAGGGAGACACACATCAATACTATACACACACAGGGAGACACACATCAGTACTATACACACAGGGAGACACACATCAGTACTATACACACACACAGGGAGACACACATCAGTACTATACACACACAGGGAGACACACATCAATACTATACACACAGGGAGACACACATCAGTACTATACACACAGGGAGACACACATCAGTACTATACACACAGGGAGACACACATCAGTACTATATACACACAGGGAGACACACATCAGTACTATACACACAGGGAGACACACATCAGTACTATACACACAGGGAGACACACATCAGTACTATATACACACAGGGAGACACACATCAGTACTATACACACAGGGAGACACACATCAGTACTATATACACACAGGGAGACACACATCAGTACTATACACACAGGGAGACACACATCAGTACTATACACACAGGGAGACACACATCAGTACTATATACACACAGGGAGACACACATCAATACTATACACACAGGGAGACACACATCAGTACTATACACAGAGGGAGACACACATCAATACTATACACACAGGGAGACACACATCAGTACTATACACACACAGGGAGACACACATCAATACTATACACACAGGGAGACACACATCAGTACTATACACACACACAGGGAGACACACATCAGTACTATACACACAGGGAGACACACATCAGTACTATACACACACAGGGAGACACACATCAGTACTATACACACACAGGGAGACACACATCAGTACTATACACACACAGGGAGACACACATCAGTACTATACACACAGGGAGACACACATCAGTACTATACACACACAGGGAGACACACATCAGTACTATACACACACAGGGAGACGCACATCAATACTATACACACACAGCCAGCATGCTGGGGCCGATTCTCACATCACACATGCTAGTACAATGTTAACAGTCACTGTCGACGCGCATGTTTCGCTACTCATGCAATTTTTTGTAACGGTAGTTGCCTATAAGTACTGTTTATCATACGTTTGAATAATATTTCAAGTGCTGAACTAAGAGAGACAACAGTGTAACCTACCCCTTCTCCCGATCAAAGTTTTTCTGGCACAGAAAATTCTGAGAGAAATCATAGCAAAGTGAGCCTTTTACATCTGCAGTTAAATTATGCTTGGTCAAAGGACTGCAAATGAGACTTTGATAGGTGAGAGTTGTGTTAGAACAAATATGGAAAGAGCTAGTGTTGGAAGGAGGAGGGGGTGTGTCAGGGGGGAGAGTGACAGTGGGCGGGGGGCGGGATGGGATTGGGGGTTGTCACCTTGATGTTGTTGTACTTGTCACCCACGTCTTGCAGCCAGGACAGAAACTGACGCCCGTTGTAGCGCGACCTTGAACTCTTGTCCCGTTCGTCAACCTTCACACAATAAAAACATGCCCTTGGCTGACAATGTGGACACACTTCATACTGTTTGCCATGGTACATTTTTGGCTTATTAATGATAATAATAATAAAATAATAATAATGATATGACAATCATAATAAGATTGGAGACTGATGCTCACACTTACCTCCCAGAAAGGAGAGATCAGAGAGAGGTGTGTGTGTGTTACAGACCAGAGGTGTGTGTGTTAGAGATCAGACAGAGGTATGTGTGTTAGAGATCAGACAGAGGTGTGTGTGTGTGTGTTAGAGATCAGACAGAGGTGTGTGTGTGTGTGTTAGAGATCAGACAGAGGTATGTGTGTTAGAGATCAGACAGAGGTGTGTGTGTGTGTGTTAGAGATCAGACAGAGGTGTGTGTGTTAGAGATCAGACAGAGGTGTGTGTGTGTGTGTGTGTTACAGACCAGAGGTGTGTGTGTGTTACAGACCAGAGGTGTGTGTGTTAGAGATCAGTCAGAGGTATGTGTGTTGGAGATCAGACAGAGGTGCAGAGGTGTGTGTGTTAGAGATCAGTCAGAGGTGTGTGTGTTAGAGATCAGACAGAGGTGTGTGTGCGTGTTAGAGATCAGACAGAGGTGTGTGTGTTAGAGATCAGACAGAGGTGTGTGTGTTAGAGATCAGACAGAAGGCAGAGGTGTGTGTGTACCTGGTCTAGCTCGTGCAGGTTATAGATCTCCTCCTCACACAGGATGGTGCACACCGACAGCGGCTGGTTCTGATTGGCCACAGCCCTCGCTGCCCTGGCGTGTTCCCGCAGTATCTCCTGCTCTATGGCCAGCATCAGCTTCTCCTGCACACACACACACACACATATATATAGACACACACATACAGACACACACACACACACACATATAGACACACATTCAACACACACATATAGACACACACACACACGCAAGCACACACACACACACACACACAGAGTGATTGCACAGGTTTACCCCCTGTCTGCTGTACCCTGGTGAAATAAGGTCAGTGCGGTACCAGTTTGAAGTATGTAGGCATGTATGTAGGCATGTATATATGACAATCAGTCAAATCTTGACTCTGATGATCGGAACAGCAGAGGAAGCACTGCAGTCCTGAGTTTGAATTGCATTTGCCACGAAGGGGCCATTTTCAGGGATGACTACCTGTCCGTTGTTAAAACCAGTGGAAGAGAACACAAAGGAATGTTAAACATTCAGTGAAAACAATGTTTAAAGACTATTCCATCCACATCTCTCTCAATCTGCACAGAATTTAAAATCAAGTTTAAAATATAGAATATGGTTGAAAGACATTTAAAAAAAAAAAAAAAAGCAAAGAGAAGTAACCCTCTCCATTTAACACTCTGTGCTGGCCTTGCTGTTCTTTCATTCTGTGAAGTAACCCTCTCCATTTAACACTCTGTGCTGGCCTTGCTGTTCTTTCATGCTGAGAAGTAACCCTCTCCATTTAACACTCTGTGCTGGCCTTGCTGTTCTTTCATTGTGTGAAGTAACCCTCTCCATTTAACACTCTGTGCTGGCCTTGCCCTTCTTTCATTGTGTGAAGTAACCCTCTCCATTTAACACTCTGTGCTGGCCTTGCTGTTCTTTCATTGTGTGAAGTAACCCTCTCCATTTAACACTCTGTGCTGGCCTTGCTGTTCTTTCATTGTGTGAAGTAACCCTCTCCATTTAACACTCTGTGCTGGCCTTGCGGTTCTTTCATTGTGTGAAGTAACCCTCTCCATTTAACACTCTGTGCTGGCCTTGCTGTTCTTTCATTGTGTGAAGTAACCCTCTCCATTTAACACTCTGTGCTGGCCTTGCTGTTCTTTCATTGTGTGAAGTAACCCTCTCCATTTAACACTCTGTGCTGGCCTTGCCCTTCTTTCATTCTGTGAAGTAACCCTCTCCATTTAACACTCTGTGCTGGCCTTGCCCTTCTTTCATTCTGTGAAGTAACCCTCTCCATTTAACACTCTGTGCTGGCCTTGCCCTTCTTTCATTGTGTGAAGTAACCCTCTCCATTTAACACTCTGTGCTGGCCTTGCTGTTCTTTCATTGTGTGAAGTAACCCTCTCCATTTAACACTCTGTGCTGGCCTTGCCCTTCTTTCATTGTGTGAAGTAACCCTCTCCATTTAACACTCTGTGCTGGCCTTGCCCTTCTTTCATTGTGTGAAGTAACCCTCTCCATTTAACACTCTGTGCTGGCCTTGCCCTTCTTTCATTGTGTGAAGTAACCCTCTCCATTTAACACTCTGTGCTGGCCTTGCCCTTCTTTCATTGTGTGAAGTAACCCTCTCCATTTAACACTCTCTCCTGGCCTTGCCCTTCTTTCATTGTGTGAAGTAACCCTCTCCATTTAACACTCTGTGCTGGCCTTGCCCTTCTTTCATTGTGTGAAGTAACCCTCTCCATTTAACACTCTGTGCTGGCCTTGCCCTTCTTTCATTGTGTGAAGTAACCCTCTCCATTTAACACTCTGTGCTGGCCTTACCCTTCTTTCATTGTGTGAAGTAACCCTCTCCATTTAACACTCTGTGCTGGCCTTGCTGTTCTTTCATTGTGTGAAGTAACCCTCTCCATTTAACACTCTCTCCTTGCCTTGCTGTTCTTTCATTGTGTGAAGTAACCCTCTCCATTTAACACTCTGTGCTGGCCTTACCCTTCTTTCATTCTGTGTCTAAAATCCACTGAGGCAACCATGTATTTCTTCTGTATTGTCTGTATATTCTGTGCAACATATTCGAGGCTAAAAGGCTATGCCAGTCTTAAATAAAATGTTATTTTGTCTTTACACATTTCTTCTGTCATTGCTGCTGTGTTCACATGTCAAATGATGAGTTTTGTGACAGAGCCAGAGCTTTCTTTCATGAGGAAGTGTCTGGGTTTGTTCCCGAGTACCTTTTATTCACCTATGTGATTGCTGAATGGGTAGCACAAGCAGCGATGACTTAAATGTTATGTAGCTTTTAAACGGAAAGAGTTACTTTCACTGCTGTTGTTTTATACTTTAGTCTCCTGGCCTCGTTCTTTCGTTTCGATTGCAAAAACACCAATCCACTCCAGTCTCTTTCAGTCCTTGTAGATATCCAATCAAGTTAACTGCAATGATTTCCTTCAAGTCCAGCCCACAAACAACACACACTGCAACACAGAAATCACACACACACAGGGAACAAGGGGAGCTGGGGGGCAGGAAAACACAACACCTACAACTTTCCGGAACACTGCTCAAAGCACTGACCCGCTCTATGTGGTGCTGCAGACGAAGTCGGTACCGGGCTCGCTCCTGGGCCTCAAACAGCTCCCTCATGGGGCCCGTCACTGAGTTGGGAGGAGTCAGCTGGAAATGCAAGTCACCATTGGTCACTCACCACCATAGGGTTTCAATCATTTTGAAATGCGTATATGACAGCTAGGTTTCCGTTTCAAGGTGTCGAAAGCATGCAAACTGATCCACATACACACTGCCTCATGTATTGGGGGTGGGGGGGGGGGGGGGGGGGGGAAGGGAGGAGTAGATGCTTTGCATGAACAAAAACAAAAAAACCCCAAACATATACCCATACACATATGCATACTCCTACCAGCACGCAAATGCATACACAGTGACACACACAAACAACTACTACATCTATAACAGTGGGGCATGACACTATAAATAAACACAATCAGTCAACCCACACCTTACCATAGGAACACACAGAATACTGGTACAACCCACCCAAATTAACACAACCCACACCTTACACAGGTACAGACAGTAAAGGTACAGTCCACCCCACTGACCACAACCCACACCTTACACAGGTACAGACAGTAAAGGTACAGTCCACCCCACTGACCACAACCCACACCTTACACAGGTAAAGGTACAGTCCACCCCACTGACCACAACCCACACCTTACACAGGTACAGACAGTAAAGGTACAGTCCACCCCACTGACCACAACCCACACCTTACACAGGTAAAGGTACAGTCCACCCCACTGACCACAACCCACACCTTACTACAGGTACAGACAGTAAAGGTACAGTCCACCCCACTGACCACAACCCACACCTTACACAGGTAAAGGTACAGTCCACCCCACTGACCACAACCCACACCTTACTACAGGTAAAGGTACAGTCCACCCCACTGACCACAACCCACACCTTACAACAGGTAAAGGTACAGTCCACCCCACTGACCACAACCCACACCTTACAACAGGTAAAGGTACAGTCCACCCCACTGACCACAACCCACACCTTACACAGGTAAAGGTACAGTCCACCCCACTGACCACAACCCACACCTTACAACAGGTAAAGGTACAGTCCACCCCACTGACCACAACCCACACCTTACACAGGTAAAGGTACAGTCCACCCCACTGACCACAACCCACACCTTACACAGGTAAAGGTACAGTCCACCCCACTGACCACAACCCACACCTTACAACAGGTAAAGGTACAGTCCACCCCACTGACCACAACCCACACCTTACTACAGGTAAAGGTACAGTCCACCCCACTGACCACAACCCACACCTTACACAGGTAAAGGTACAGACCACCCCACTGACCACAACCCACACCTTACACAGGTAAAGGTACAGTCCACCCCACTGACCACAACCCACGCCTTACACAGGTAAAGGTACAGTCCACCCCACTGACCACAACCCACACCTTACTACAGGTAAAGGTACAGTCCACCCCACTGACCACAACCCACACCTTACACAGGTAAAGGTACAGTCCACCCCACTGACCACAACCCACACCTTACAACAGGTAAAGGTACAGTCCACCCCACTGACCACAACCCACACCTTACACAGGTAAAGGTACAGTCCACCCCACTGACCACAACCCACACCTTACACAGGTAAAGGTACAGTCCACCCCACTGACCACAACCCACACCTTACAACAGGTAAAGGTACAGTCCACCCCACTGACCACAACCCACACCTTACAACAGGTAAAGGTACAGTCCACCCCACTGACCACAACCCACACCTTACACAGGTAAAGGTACAGTCCACCCCACTGACCACAACCCACACCTTACTACAGGTAAAGGTACAGTCCACCCCACTGACCACAACCCACACCTTACTACAGGTAAAGGTACAGTCCACCCCACTGACCACAACCCACACCTTACACAGGTAAAGGTACAGTCCACCCCACTGACCACAACCCACACCTTACACAGGTACAGACAGTAAAGGTACAGTCCACCCCACTGACCACAACCCACACCTTACACAGGTAAAGGTACAGTCCACCCCACTGACCACAACCCACACCTTACTACAGGTAAAGGTACAGTCCACCCCACTGACCACAACCCACACAGGTACAGACAGTAAAGGTACAGTCCACCCCACTGACCACAACCCACAACTTACTACAGGTAAAGGTACAGTCCACCCCACTGACCACAACCCACACCTTACTACAGATAAAGGTACAGTCCACCCCACTGACCACAACCCACACCTTACACAGGTAAAGGTACAGTCCACCCCACTGACCACAACCCACACCTTACACAGGTAAAGGTACAGTCCACCCCACTGACCACAACCCACACCTTACACAGGTAAAGGTACAGTCCACCCCACTGACCACAACCCACACCTTACTACAGGTAAAGGTACAGTCCACCCCACTGACCACAACCCACACCTTACTACAGGTAAAGGTACAGTCCACCCCACTGACCACAACCCACACCTTACACAGGTAAAGGTACAGTCCACCCCACTGACCACAACCCACACCTTACACAGGTAAAGGTACAGTCCACCCCACTGACCACAACCCACACCTTACACAGGTAAAGGTACAGTCCACCCCACTGACCACAACCCACACCTTACACAGGTAAAGGTACAATCCACCCCACTGACCACAACCCACACCTTACACAGGTAAAGGTACAGTCCACCCCACTGACCACAACCCACACCTTACACAGGTAAAGGTACAGTCCACCCCACTGACCACAACCCACACCTTACTACAGGTACAGACAGTAAAGGTACAGTCCACCCCACTGACCACAACCCACACCTTACACAGGTAAAGGTACAGTCCACCCCACTGACCACAACCCACACCTTACACAGGTAAAGGTACAGTCCACCCCACTGACCACAACCCACACCTTACACAGGTAAAGGTACAGTCCACCCCACTGACCACAACCCACACCTTACACAGGTAAAGGTACAGTCCACCCCACTGACCACAACCCACACCTTACTACAGGTACAGACAGTAAAGGTACAGTCCACCCCACTGACCACAACCCACACCTTACACAGGTAAAGGTACAGTCCACCCCACTGACCACAACCCACACCTTACACAGGTAAAGGTACAGTCCACCCCACTGACCACAACCCACAGCCTTACCATGGGAACAGAAAGAGTGCTAGTGGCGTTTCCCTGCAGAACGTAGGTACAGTTGACCATGAGGTAGTCTTTGAAGCCGTTGGGTGGCTTGGGGGTCACCGAGTTCATCAGCTTGTGTCGGTTCAACATTTGCTGTGGACAGACAACACCAACATTTATAGTTAGCTATAGTAGGAAAACCACCTGTTAACTGTTTCTTTTGATCCTCCTCATCTTAACCCGTTCAACCCCGGGGAGCTTACAGCCTCGGCAGGCTTCCCTGCCGTACTGATGTGGAACAACTCAGAAAATATACTGAAATGGACCACTTTTCCTTCAAACTAGCACACGTGGACACAGACGCAAATACTGCAGAAGTTAGTTCCCTTTGCTTACTGTATATCTGCAGGAATGTGTAAAACGTTTTAATGAAACAAATTTCAACACCCTTGCAATGGTTGGGTGCAGGGTTGAATGAGTTAATAGGTTAGAGGAATTCCTGCCTGTTGTTTTGCACCGCCTTTATTTATAAACTTTGCCTATACTTTTGTGGTGTCAGCAGCAAAAAAACGTAAAGAGCTACAGGGCTGTTTAACCCCTAGGCTGCCTATATGACGAGATAACTCGCCAGCGCAATCATGTACGCTTCGCTGTCACAATGATGAGAGAACTTTTCCCTGGTTTGCATTCAGTTCGTTGACAAAAATACTGGTAACTTTAGGTTGGGAATCTTTCTAGATTCTATTCATAGCTAGAAACAACATCTATGTCATGAGGCAGTCCTTTATTTGAACATTTTGGTTGGGTTACTGCCGCAGTGCTTGCCTGGCTCCTCTCCTTGCTCGCTCAACAAAATGTCAGACTGATGCTGTGCTCAAGACATGCGATCATGGCGAACAAAATCAACCAAGATTGCTTTCTTTAGCTGATGCTCAGAAAGAATTGAAGCCTAAATTCGAAGGAGAAGACAGTGAGGAACGTTTATAGGACGATTTGATAGAAAATAAAGGGAGCAATCAAGAAAGTGGCCAATATACAACTATCAGTAAGTGATGCTGGCTGTGCAGATGTAGCAGATGACAGAAAGTGACTGAATTATTATCAGGACTCAGTGTGAGTGATTTTCTTGGCACTCAGCCAATGCAGTCTGGTGAGAACTGGATAAAGTGACCGTGTGAGAGGGGTGAAGAGGAGAGGGGTGGAGATCGAGGGGGCGTGGCCTCACATCTATATTATCACTTAGAGAAGTCACAATGCATTGTGTATCTGTCTCTTTTAAAAAACTTTTTTACTGTGGTTGTTCTAGTATGATTTTGAGTGTGCGTATATCCATTTGTCCCGAAAATATGATATTCTAGCGCAAATTACCTGACTAATGTTTGTAATTAACAACTTGAAAATGTGATAAAAAAACAAAACACTATTTCAAAACAACAGCATGTCACTGAAAATATATAAAATGGGAAAATATCACGTGTTTTGTATTCTTTATTCATTTACCTTTCAGAAAATATATGCTTTTAAGTTTTATGGGTCTTTCTCCAATAACAAAGAGCACAGAATTTTTTGAAAATTTATCCCTATTTTTTGTGGAAAAAGCCCCTGGCAAATAGATTTCACTTAAATCTTATTTTCATGGCAGCGAAAGAGTTACGAAAGAAAAAAGAAAAAAAAAGAAGCACCTTTTTCTCCTCAAAATATGGCTCATTTGGTTGAACACTAAGCTTGCATGCATGTCCTTGTAAGGGTGTGTTGTGCTGCATTGTGTTACACTGCAGTACGTAGCATTGTATTGTATTGTACTGTATGACTTTTTTTGGTCACAACAGATTTCTCCGTGTGAAATTCAGGTTACTCTCCACAGGGACAGTGCGTCACCACAGTGCAGTGTCACCACTTTCTTCATGTTTTTTCCGTATGCAAGTTTATTTGATTTACTAGTTTCACTGCAGATGGACACACTTGCAACATTTTTTTTAAACCGCTATGACTCTGGTAGTATTACAAATCATCCTTTACAAACACAATGCACATCAAAAAAGGTTCTTCCCCAAGCAGGGATTAACCCTTTTACCCACAGGTCGCCCAGCACTAATCACCCATGAAATCCTGTGCCAAGGGGAATAACTCTTGCGATTAGCGATAGTGGGCAATCATAAACATTGATTAAAAATATAATCACCTTCTTTTGTTACACATTTTTATTTTTCCTGCGTTCTACACATAATAAGGTTGCAAAAGAATTTTTGTTTCCAGGCTCACGTTGCTTTGTATTTTCACACACACACACAAAAAGTGTCAAATTTGATGGTCAACTTTGCAAGAATTTCTTTTCATTACAGTATGATTTTCTTTGGAATAAATTTGTCTGGTCTGCAGTGTCTTCTAACACGTCTTCTTTTTATTCTTTTTCTTACTCAACTTGAATTCCGACAATGAACATGCTGATTTTGATCTTTTCAGTTTGAGGGATGGTGTGTTCCTATGATGGTCGGGAGAAAAACAACAGCAAACAAACAAAAACAAACCAACCAACCTACCTCACATTTAATTTCTCCATAATGAAAAGAAAAATATAATCCACTGAACTAGCAAAATCAGGAAGATAGTGCAGAATGCCAATAATTATCAGTGCAATCAATGACTGACAGTATTGATTCGGACGGTCCGGCGATCGATTCACGATTTTGGAGGTCCGGTGATCGATTCACAATTTCGGAAGTCCGGCGATCGATTCCCACTCAGGTACTGACTACACTCTCAATATTGGTGAAACTCAGTCAGTGGATGTCTAGGTCACACAGTTCGATCGACTTTTACAAAATTTTCATGCAGAAATCATCTTCAGAATAGTCGTTTGGATTATGCTATGACTCTCGACAGTCATCAAACTCATCTTGCAACTTTGAAACTTTGGCAAAACTTAACCAAATCAGTAATAATATATTCCATTGAACTAGCACAATCAGGAAGATCATGCAGAACAACAACAAATATCAGTGAAATCAAGACCTACTCACTGGCACTATCGATTTCGGAGGTCCAGCGTTTGATTCATGATTTCGGAGGTCCGCTGATCGATTCACATTCAAGTACCAACTTCACTCTCGTTGTCAGCAAAACTCGGTCAGTCAATATCTAGGTCACTCAGTTCAATCAATTTTTACAAGATTCTCATGCAAAAATCATTCAAAAATTGTTCCGATTACGTTAAAGCTCTCGGCAATCATCAAACTCGTCTTACAACTTTAAAAATTCACAACTTTGTCAAAATTCAAGCAAATCGGATTCTGAACAGTGCAAAATGCCCGGCAGGAAGTGCCGAAAATGAGGCTGTGAATCTTGCAAGAGTCTCGTTTATATAAACAACAATGGCTGCGCCCATAGTCAGCACATGTTTAGCTAGCGGTACTGGGCACATTCGGGTGTTACACTGCAAGCCGTTACGGGACGTAAATGTTGAAAGAGGGTAAACTAATATCCACGCTGGAGTCTGCACCAGTGGGTCACAGTATAGCACATTTAAATGAAATGCTTTCTTTCTCCAAGCAAACAACCAATGGGAAAAGGGACAGTACTACCTGTCGCCTCAAATTGAGGTACAGCTCGTAGGGGTTGGGAGGTTTCTCCAGGACGATGTCACGATTCTCCGCTTGTTCCCGCGTCTGAGCTTCTGTCTTGGCCCGTAACTTTCGTTTGCGGGGATGGACGGGAATTTCGTCGTTGGGCCCCGCACCTCCTGAGTCTGAGGCTGGCTCTCCTGACCCGTCGTCCTTGTTCTCCGCAAATTCTACACACAGCAAATTAAAAAAAATTATCTTCATTATTATCATTTTCTTCTTCTAAAATATTCATTAACTGTGTTCCCTTGCAAAGAAGCTTCTTTTCTATCAAAATATGTACAATATAATCAAAATAACAAACTTCAACTGCAAGCTGACAAGTATGGTATTACATCTTATTATTTTGCTGCTTATACGAGTTATAGCCCGGCTGACCAGACCATCCATATCATGACTGAAAAACTTAATATTGACCCTGTACAACTTGAAACAAAACAAAACAAAATAAACAAAAACAACAACAACAAGAAGAAAATGAAAAGAAAGAAACCTGTACAAGATATGCAGACACTAATACAGTCACATACAGTCATATAGATAGTATAAAAGTATATTGCCCATTGTCATACAAGGAAATAAGCAATATACTAGAAAGAGACTTTTATAGGTGTTTGAATTCAAGTCTAAAACCTCGTCAGTTGACTCTCTCAGACTTTGGTCCGATTCGCAGACCAATTCTGAGCTTAGCTCTCAGACTATTATCAAATTCATTACGGACCAAGTATTGTTCTAATGTCAAGTGTATATGCTTTAGTAACCTGACAATTGAGCATATAATTTTTCGCTGTAGCTTGATGAAGCCTTTTGTACACGAAAGTGTGTCTTCACAAGTGACTGAGAACGTTGATGTTTTTGACTTTTTGCATTCATTATCAGTTGTTTCGCTTGTCAGTTTAACGACTTCTCTTTTACGAAGTCCTTTAAGTAATTTCCTGTAACTGTATTTAGAGGGTTTTTTTTGTTGTTGTTTTTTTCTTCCAAATTTCACCCACATTTTTACCCTCATTTGCCCAGTTTCTTCCAACCCTCCATTCATCCACATCTCCCACCCCTTCTAACCGATAATACTCAGATGTATTCATAAATACTTTAACAAAATGTCTTCAATCACCGATATGTGTGACGGGACATTTAAACAAAATTCTTCTTCTTCTTCTTCACATACAAACAACAAATACCAATTTTTTCAACAACTCACTCAGACACTGCCATATAGATGGCCTTAAATTTCCTAATCAATTATAACATTTATTACACGGGACTAATTTCACATTCTTTTCTGTGTTGATTCTTGTACAGTGCTTCACACACTACAAGCACAATCACTGAAAATACAGACAAAATCTGAAATGATAGATGAAATCAGTCACATCAATGCTTTATGTTTGCTACTATGCTAGGCACAGAAATCGCTTTCTGCTGGATACTGCCTCATTCTTTATTTTTAACGATAAAGTGGACAACATGCTCAGCAAAACAAGGACCAAAGTGTCATTCGGAGTCAGTCTGTATACATCACTAGTGTATATATATATATATATCCTTTGTCTTTGAAAGAATTCTCCAGTCATATACATGGAGAGACTTTCAGATAACTACAACAAGAAAGGGTCAACAGAAAAGTTTACCAGTATAGACACATACACAAACAGCTGAAACATGGTCATCATATAGAAAATAGATAAATCTACTAATTTGTGTGCACTAGCAAGTCAAGAATTGAAGAAATTGACCATTTTTGATAAACTATTAATGATCATTGAATACTTATATCAATTTACACAAACATTACTAACTTACATAAACATTTATTTTGTAACTTTTTTTATGCCATCATGAAGGGCCTGACTAAGCGCGTTGGGCTATGCCACAGGTCAGGCATCTGCTTGGCAGATGTGGTGTAGCGTATATGGATTTGTCCGAACGCAGTGACGGCTCCTTGAGCTACTGAAACTGAAACTGAAGTTCATGGGGGGAATATCATATCAAAATACATCAAACTATCTAGTCAGGTTAGTCTCACGCAGCTGGTGAGAAAAAGAAAATGCCATTTAAGTCCGCTAAAGCCATGACTGTATGAATAAAGCGAACCATGTCTGAATCAGTTAGGCGTTGGGACTTCAGATCCAGTGTTCACCAGTGATAAAAGAGTTCAAGACTCATTTCCGGCATGGTGCTGTGAAAGGCACTTTGCCCTGACGTTCCTCACCTGACCCAGGTATCGAACATTGGCTGGGAAAGATGAAAATTGGCGGGAGGATTGGACCCCTCCTTCCTATTGGGCCCCCCCCCTTCCTATGCTGAGCCCTAGAATGACCAGACACAGTGGATATCAATTCACTGCCCCTGTGGCCATAGAAGGCTATGGGACCTTTAAATACAGGCAGTTGCAGTAAATATGATTCTCATCTGCTGAATGCACTGAACACGAAAGTAATGAACAGATGTTGAGAAGATTAAATGACTTTCCTGATAGTAGAGAAAAGAGAAAAGAAATCGAGAAAGAGAAACAGAGAAAGAGATAGACAAAGAGGCTGAGAACTAAACAAAAGAGCGAGGCAGCAGAGACAAGGAGAGGGTGAGGGGAGAGGATCACCTCTGGAGTCTGCCTTGGACACCCTGTCCTGCGTCTCCTTGTTGGGTTCCACTTTGGGCTGACCACCTCCCGTCTTCTGCTGCTTCTGCTCCTGCTGCTGCTTCATGGCTGTGTGAGATCGCAGCGTCCGTGTCGGGCGTGACTCCTCCTCCTCCCTGTCCCCTCCTTCCTCCTCCTCCTTGCCGTTGCTGGTCAGCTCCTCCCTGGTAACCGACGACGATGACGACTCTGGCAGCGCCCCTTTGCCGGCAGAGTTTCTGTTCTCATCCCGCTCGCTGGAACCTGTGCGGGAGGATGGACGGGAAGGGGGTGCAGGAGAGGGGGTGTTCATCGTCAACGAGTTTTCCTCCTTCGGCAACATAGGGGCCAGGGAGGTGGGTGGCGGTTTGGTCCCCTCGTCAGAGTCCGTCACGTCCATGGTGGTCCACTGGCCAGTGTTGGCCGCCGCCTGGGTTGTTGGATTGAGCACGTAGGGGAGGGCTGGCTTGGACAGCAGGTTCTTCGTCTGGTCCGGGGCATGGGGCGTGGCCGAGGCTTTCTGGGAAGGGAGGATGATCTTGAGGGGGGGGACCTTGGGGCAGGAGGAGAGCCGGCTTTCGTTGTCACGGTCAGACCGGGGGGAAGACGACATGTTCTCGTCGATATCCATGCGCAGCGGGGAGCTGGCTGAGCTGTCCGACTTCTCCGCCGACAACAGATCCAGGCTGGGGGGGAAGGCCTTGGGTGAGGCTCGGTCCCCCCGGTCACCCAGAGAGGACCGCTGCGTCTCCCAGCGCAACGTCCCCAAGTTTGAGTGCAGATTGGAGCTGGGGAGGAAGGGGGCGGAGGTCGCGTTTGTGTGAGAAACACCCCCACCCCCGCTACTGACCGTGACCGGCACACTCCCCTCACTCGCCACGCTTGAACTGCTGACACACGAAATGCTGCCACCACCACCACCTCCACTACTTCGACGACTACTGCTGTGGGGGTGGTTGGCGGGCTGGGAAGTCCTGTCGGCGGGACCGGGAGCGATGAGGGAATCCTTCTCCACACCACTGGCCGCACTGCTACTCCCCCCAGTGGTGGATGACACACCGCTGCCGGTTCGTGACACACACACCCCCACACTCCCCCCCTCCAGCACCGGCCCTGCCTGATGACTGATGCGATGTCGACCCGTAGACGATGATGATGATGAAGCACTGGTGCTGTGGTTCACGCCCTCCATGGAGGCTGGAATGTGCTGACTGTCCCGCAGGTGGTGGCCAGAGTTACCACCACCACCACCACCTGTCACACCTGGGGACAGGCGTGAGGCGGCCCCTCCCGCGTTCTGCTGTAAGCGCGAGGTTCGAACACCTGTTCTGAACACCCCGCCGCCTCCCCGCTCGTCATCGTCTTCATCGTCACTGACCTCCTCCAGAGGCTGAGGGGTGAAGGGCTCAGTGCGCAGACGCTGCAATGAGGGCCCTGGTCCCTGAGACGAGGGGAAGCCACTCTCCTCCTCGGAAGAGTCTGGGCGAACACACTGCACTTTGAGGGACGGCAAGGTGAGAGGGGTGGAGGAGGAGGAAGACGGGGTGGACGATGGGCAGGGTGCAGCCACACTGTTCTGGCTCCCCCCCCCACCACCACCACCACCCCCCACACCACCACCACCTATCCGCATGATACTGTCCCAGTTGTCTGGACCTCCTCGTGCCTTGTGATGGTGGTGCTGGTTGTGGTGGGGGTGGGGGTGGTGGTGGTGGTCGGTGGGGAAGGGAGGGAGGAGGTCTGAGCGGCGTGCCCCCTCCTCACCCCCCACCTCCATGCTGGACACGGGAGAGCAGGAGGGTGAGGGGCGACCGCTGCCCCCTCCCCGGTTCATCACCCCTCCCCCCCGCTCCCGCCCGTGATGGGAGGGTGGCTGTAACTGCTGCTGCTGTTGTTGTTGTTGTTGTTGGTCGCCTGTGTCCATGGTCAGGATATACGACTTGAACATTGGTTCTTTGGAATCTGTGCTCTTTCTGTTACTGGAAAAAACAACAACAAAAAACAAAATGATACAATACACATAGTCCAGCAGTCACCAAATTCAAACAGGGCTTATGATAAGCTTAAAGTCTTAAGGTTCCCAGGGACTCTTTAATTATAAGGGGTCCCAAACTACATTCAGAGGGTCACACTAGTGCTGCACTTTCTCGTCAAATCTGCATGGCTACACACACATAGGCAGCCATACCTTCCAGTCCTATCTGGGTTTCTGGGCCAACAAGTAAGTTAAGGGAAACAACTTTTTGTAGTAGATGATCTGAGTGTCAGACAGAAGCTATGATACAGGATTTTTACTACTTCCATAACATGTTTGTTCTAGAAATTTCAAAGCGTGCCAAGGATCTGCTTGAAGAACACAGTACGTGCTTTCCATTTTTAAAGCGTCCTGGATGTATAATTACGAGTTACCAGAAGTGCTGCTCATCTCATTCTAGCCTACAGCTCCATGCCTGCTGATCTCATTCTAGCCTACAGCTCCAAGCCTACAGCTCCATGCCTGCTGATCTCATTCTAGCCTACAGCTCCAAGCCTACAGCTCCATGCCTGCTAATCTCATTCTAGCCTACAGCTCCAAGCCTACAGCTCCATGCCTGCTGATCTCGTTCTAGCCTACAGCTCCAAGCCTACAGCTCCATGCCTGCTGATCTCATTCTAGCCTACAGCTCCATGCCTGCTGATCTCATTCTAGCCTACAGCTCCATGCCTGCTGATCTCATTCTAGCCTACAGCTCCATGCCTGCTGATCTCATTCTAGCCTACAGCTCCATGCCTGCTGATCTCATTCTAGCCTACAGCTCCAAGCCTACAGCTCCATGCCTGCTGATCTCATTCTAGCCTACAGCTCCATGCCTTTCTTCAACTCCTCTGGACCTGCACTGCATGAGGCCACTGTAAAAAACCAACAACCAAAAACCAACACCACCAGGGTGGTTCACTGAAATGGCCAAAATCAATGCAGAATTGCTGATTTAATCTGTCAAACAAGGCTTCGTTTTCCTGCCTCAGGAATCCAGAAACAGTTCAGTTTACAATGCCAACTGCACCAAGCAAGAATAAACGAAATTCAAACTGTGTGTTGGTAGGAGACAACTCCTACCTGGTCCACAGGGGAAGTAATCATGGTACGAGTTAACTTGTACCTGGAGTAGAATGAGTTGAATTATTTGCTCAACACTAGTGAAGCCACTACTGTCCCCTTTTAACTTCATCCCTCTGGCACACTACACCAACTGGGAATGGCATTTTACTCCATGCTCAAAACCACCTACAATGGTAGATGGTAGTCTGGATGCTAATCTATGGATGGGACAATAAACTGAAGTCCTGTAAGATGAGTCAATAAACTAAGGTCCGGTGTGATGAGACAAAAAAACCACGGTCTTGTGTGCAATGTGCATATAAAAGAACCCACAGCAAAAGCTGTTCCTGGCAAAATTCTGTAAAAGAATTCTATCTGATGATAGTAAAACAAATACACTTTAAGAAAGAAAAAAGAAAAAAAAAAGAGGAGGATAGCACTGCATTGTGACGACAAGCTCTCCCCTGGGAAAAGCCACCAGAATTTCATACAGAGAAATGTGGTGTGTCAAAAAGTAGTACAATACAATAAAGTAGTACATTGGTCACAAAAAAAAACCCTTAAAAGAACACTTGGGAAATCGCACAGCTTTCTTCTTGAGGGCATGGTGAAAGCATGCTAGGTTTTTAGCAAACAGCTGTGAATGCAGCGAATGTAATGAGCAACACTCATAACCAGAGGTACCTCCCTGCATGTGCATTTACAGGTTTTTAACAATGAAAAACAACAGCCACTGTTTATAAACCATGGAATAATAACATTTTTGACTGAAACATTTGATTTTTCAAAAGCATTTCTTCAAACTGTTCCTGGTGCACACGTGTCTGAATCAGCCATCAGTGTAGTAAATGGGAGGCCCATGGCTGACCAAACTATATCCAGCCTGCATAATTTGATCATCTCAGATTTGGTTTTAACCTTTTATGAAATTATATCAGCTTTAATGAAATTACTGTTGACCTTTTGTGAAATCTGTGCACAACAAATGCTGAAGGTTTATAAAAAAATTGTATGTTGTAAAACAAGACTCACTTTTGGTAAGTTGTAAAAGAAGACTAAAGACTAACTTCTGATATGTTGAAAAACAAGACTCACTTTTGGTAAGTTGTAAAAGAAGACTAAAGACTAACTTCTGATATGCTGAAAAACAAGACTCACTTTTGGTAAGTTGTAAAAGAAGACTCACTTTCGGTAAGTAGTAACAGAAGACTAAAGACTAACTATTAATAAGCTGAAAAACAAGACTTACTTTTGGATAGTTATAAAAAAAAAAAAAATCTGAAATAATACTCACTTTTGATAAGTTGTTAACTTTTTGTGCAGTCTGTACATAACAAATCCTGAAGGTTTATAAAAACTGGATGTTGTCAAAAGCAAGACTCACTTTGTAAGTTGCAAAGGACGATTTAAGACTAACTTTTGTGTGCTGAAAAATAAGACTCACTTTTGGATAGTTGTAAAAAAGTTGTAAAACAAGACTCACTTTTGTGAAGTTGTAAAACAAGATTTACATTTGATAAGTTGAAAACAAGACTCACTTTTGATAAGTTGAAAACAAGACTCACTTTTGATAAGTTGAAAACAAGACTCACTTTTGATAAGTTGAAAAATAATATTTCCGGCACACTGTGGAGTCTGCACTGCACTAAAGGGTCACGGTGAAGCATGTGTAGTTAAAACAATATTTACTTATGATATGTAGTAAAACAGAACTCTTAAAATAAGTTGTATTTCATGGTCATATTATCTGTACACTACACGTCTCTCTACCTCTGTCCCTGGTTGGGACCCGCCTCTTCTCCACTGCTGCTGCCTGCAGATTTAAACTTGAGGAACAAGCGAGGGGAAGACAGGGGCTTGTCCACTGGGGACTTGGGAGGTAGGCTCAGACGGCGATTTCCAAAGCTCCCTCCTAAGGAGTACGAGTTGTCGCCTTTCACCATCGACATAGACGAGCTGCGAGGTTTGATTTCTGAAACAAGAGAAAAAAAGCCAGTATCTCTATTTTAGTGGATGTGTAATAGAGAACTCATTTCTGTCAGTGTATTTGAAAAAAGAACTAATTTTCGTCGGTGGATGTGTAATAGAGAACTCATTTCCGTCACAATCGTCGGTGGATGTGTAACAGAGAACTCATTTCCGTCACAATCAGTTTTGTTTTCAGTCTGAAGGAGGTGTCAAAGCGAGCTAACTGAACGATAAACTCTACACCACATCTGCTGTTACTGTGTAAGAAAAAGTTTTGTTTTCAATTTTCAAGGAAGAAAAAAAGGAGCAGACGCCTACAGTGCTGGTCAGACCTTCATAGTAACCTAGGTCTGTGTAAAAACATTAACATAAAACGAAAAAAAAAAATGTAATCAAATAAACAAAGAAGTAAATAAATTAAAATGTAACAGAACACATAAAAAAAAAAAAAAAATAAATAAATAAAAAAAGAGTGGAAGGAAAATGGTCGAATTAGAAAAAAAAATGTCCAGCCATACCAAACAACCCAGTACATCAAAAGGAGAAAGTTAACAAAAAAACAACAACAAAAAAACAACAACAAAAAAATGTTGGTTGTAAAATAAGACTCATTCTGATAAGAGGTGTCCAGACTATAGGTCAGTCTTCAGGGACTGTGTTAGTTGGAAATAACACTGAAGGAAAAAGCAAAGCTGAAGAAAAGGTATAGGCATTAATCACTAAACGAAGACGAGGATGAACAGAGGAGTGAATAGAAATTCAGAGGAGGTGGGAGAAGAAGGTTGGGGGTGGGGAGGGGTAGGGTGGGGGAAAGAAAAGGAAAGGAAGAGCAGTCAGGAGATGGGGAGGGCTGGTGATGCCTCTGGTCACTCTCTCCTGGGTGGAGTGTGCCAAGGCGGGCAATAACAGGGGATTCCATGTGTTTTCTGTAGGTTCTGTCAAGGTGGTTCTACCGCACAGCTGTGATACTGGCATGGGGCAGACTGTGGTGGGGGCTGTTGAAGTGGTGACAGATGGGGTCCTTGTAGTTCACCCTTAATGATCGTAAATGTTCCAGTCATGTAAACAGTCATTTATGGTGCAGCCAGTTCCACCCACTTATAATTTGCCACATAGGGTGCAGTTAAGGATGTAAACTATATTGGTGGATCTGCAAATGAGTGTAGTGTGGGGGAGCGTGGGGGAGAGGGGTATGGGTCCTGGGACAGAGATAATCAAAGCACAATGTTCCTAAGGTTATGATCCCTATAGTTTTGTGGGGTACCTTCCACATCCAGGCCCCGGTCATCATCCTTGATGGAGGCGAGGCTGTCTGGGGAGGTGGGGGAGGTGACCTCCTCCACGCTGGAGGTGTCGCTGTTGGAGGACACGATCTCTCGGTTCAGCAACTTCTTAATGTTGGCGTCGTTGGCCACATCCACCGGGGTCTGCCCCTTGATGTTGGTCTGCAGGGGGTTGGCGCCATGCTTCAGCAGGATCCCCACCAACTGCGCACACACACACACACACACACAGAGTTTAACTCAGTGTGTCAACAGTTAGTCAGTGTATGTATATATGTATGTATGTTAGTCAGTCGTATCCAACTATGACCACCAGAACACCGGAGGAGGCATCTGGTGTCCTGACTATTCCAACTATGACTGGTGGTAGTAATTTAGGAAAATCTTAGGAATATGTCTACGTAATTCAACTGTAATAGCTTCTTTTAAATCTTTTTTTTTTTTTTTTTTTTTAAATCCCAGAGTGGACGTTTATCACCCTCCCACACTCCACCATTTTTCACCAACTTTTTCTTTGAGTATAAATGAGCATACTGAACAGAAACAAAAAAACTTTTTTTTTTTTTTTAAAAAAAACATGAAAAAGTATTCTTCTGTGTCATCTACTGAAGACATTATATATCTGATCTGACAGTACACCATGTGTACATACCTCTTCTTTAATGATGCCCTACTAAAGAAAAATAAAATATTTAAAAAAAAGAAAGAAAAGAAAGCAAAAAAAGAAAAGAAAAGAAAAAGAAAAAAAAAAGAAAAAAAAAAAAGTAAAACACCACCACCAAAAACAAACATAATAATCATTTTCAGTGTTGTCAACCAAAGACTTATACTGGCACCAGACCTGAAAAAGCGCGATGTGAAAGTACCTTTCTGTGGTTGTTGATGGCGGCGTCATGCAGGGGCGACTCGTCCCCCAGTCCCAGCACGTTGACACTGGCGCCCGCCTTCAGCAGCTGCTTGGCCACGTCCACGTTACCCAGGTTACACGCCTCGTGTAGAGGGGTCCAGCCTGACCAACACACAGAAAACAGGGCATGTGTGTTATCACACAGAAAACAGGGCATGTGTGTTATCACACAGAAAACAGGGCATGTGTGTTATCACACAGATCACACAGAAAACAGGGCATGTGTGTTATCACACAGAAAACAGGGCATGTGTGTTATCACACAGATCACACAGGAAACAGGGCATGTGTGTTATCACACAGAAAACAGGGCATGTGTGTTATCACACAGATCACACAGAAAACAGGGCATGTGTGTTATCACACAGATCACACAGAAAACAGGGCATGTGTGTTATCACACAGAAAACAGGGCATGTGTGTTATCACACAGATCACACAGAAAACAGGGCATGTGTGTTATCACACAGATCACACAGGAAACAGGGCATGTGTGTTATCACACAGATCACACAGGAAACAGGGCATGTGTGTTATCACACAGATCACACAGGAAACAGGGCATGTGTGTTATCACACAGAAAACAGGGCATGTGTGTTATCACACAGATCACACAGAAAACAGGGCATGTGTGTTATCACACAGATCACACAGGAAACAGGGCATGTGTGTTATCACACAGATCACACAGAAAACAGGGCATGTGTGTTATCACACAGAAAACAGGGCATGTGTGCTATCACACAGATCACACAGAAAACAGGGCATGTGTGCTATCACACAGATCACACAGAAAACAGGGCATGTGTGTTATCACACAGAAAACAGGGCATGTGTGCTATCACACAGATCACACAGGTTGTGTGTTTCAGTTTCTCAAGGAGGCGTCGCTGCGTTTGAACAAATCCATATACGCTACACCACATCTGTTAGGCTGATGCCTGACAGCAGCATAACCCAACACGCTTGTCAGGCCTTAAGTCCATGCTTATATAAATACCATTGTGTAGCTATCAAAGTGGGTTTTTTTTTATATAATTTTGCCAGAGGGCAACACTTTCTGTTTGCCATGGGTTCTTTTGCTGTGCGCCAAGTATGTGCTGCAAACAGGATCTCAGTTTATCATCTCATCCAAAAGACTAAATGCTCAGTTTGATTTTCCAGTCCAACTTGGAAGAAAGGGCGAGAGTGGGATTGGAACCCACACCGTCACAGACTCTCTATATTGGCAGCTGAGCGTCTTCCATTCTGCCACCCTCCTCACCTATCACGAACATCAGTGCAAATACACAGAGCTGTTGTAATGTTTCTAGGCAACATTTCAAAGTATTGTTTACACCTAAATGGATGATGTCAGTCACTTTGAACAGCATCAGTACTGGATATTGCGCAATAGAAACATTTCTATATTGCACTCATTATTTCTATCACAATAATCATTATCATAACCTGCGTAATCGGCAACGTTGACTGAGGCCCCGGACTTGATGAGTCTGCGTGCGTGCTTGACGTCCCCTCTCTTGGCAGCGATGTGCAGAGGCGTCTCTCCTCGCTCGTTTCGCTTGTTCACCTTCTTGTCTGCCGGCGTTCGTTTGGTGGAGGTCACTGACGGGGGTGGTGAGGACGGTTTGGGCGAAGAATCTGAAATGACAAGTTTCAGTTTGAACGAGGCGTCAGAGCGTGTGGACTAACCCATAACACACCACACCGCATCCACGTTAAACAACAACACAGAGAAAAACAAAGAAAGGGGGAGCAGGTGCTTGACCTGTACATACACCCAACACTCCGCCCCTGTCAGTGCCTGAAATGTACATACTTTAACTCAAGTTCACTGAGAAAACAATAATACAAAATGCCTTTTTTTTTCTCTCAACTAATCATCTAACGAACTCAGTACAGGGTTTCCCATGTCTGGGCTGCGAGAAATGTGACAGGTCAGTTCCACAACACAGTTCTATGGCAAAAATCATCAACACAGTACCAGGTAAGTAAGTTCTCCATGTCGGCAAAACATGAACTGGCCCAACTCTCCTTCAAATCCCAACGACATCAGAAACAAAAATCTTTTACACAATTCAAAGATCACCAGTAACATAACAACAGTGACAAACCACCAGAACTGATCACTGCTATCTAACTATCAAGATCAAGGGACACACAGTTCATGCTGAAAATGGCAAAACAAACATTTCTTAGGAAACTTGTAACTTTGTCCTATTTTCAAGGTGTCATTTCCTAAAAACCAATTATCTGGTGATATCAACAACACGTTTTACATATTCATAACAATTGCTTGGCATCTGGTGGTGGGAAACCCTAATTTCTCAAAAGGCAAACAAAACAAAACAAACAAACAAACCCTCCCACACTCCTTTTTTCAATTCCCCTTTTTTCAACTTTAATCTATTACCTCCCCTCCCTTACATTTTTGTCTGTACCACAAGTTGGCGGTGGTGGGGGCTTTCTTATTTTGATTAACAGGGGTGGGGGTGGGGGAGGGAGTGAGGATTAGTGTTATGAACGTTCTTATTTTGATTAACAGGGGTGGGGGTGGGGGAGGGAGTGAGGATTAGTGTTATGAACTTTCTTATTTTGATTAACAGGGGTGGGGGTGGGGGAGGGAGTGAGGATTAGTGTTATGAACTTTCTTATTTTGATTAACAGGGGTGGGGGTGGGGGAGTGAGTGAGGATTAGTGTTATGAACTTTCTTATTTTGATTAACAGGGGTGGGGGTGGGGGAGGGAGTGAGGATTAGTGTTATGAACGTTCTTATTTTGATTAACAGGGGTGGGGGTGGGGGAGTGAGTGAGGATTAGTGTTATGAACTTTCTTATTTTGATTAACAGGGGTGGGGGTGGGGGAGGGAGTGAGGATTAGTGTTATGAACGTTCTTATTTTGATTAACAGGGGTGGGGGTGGGGGAGGGAGTGAGGATTAGTGTTGTGAACTTTCTTATTTTGATTAACAGGGGTTTACATATATATTTTGTGTGTGTTAATTGATAATAAAATTATTTTAAAAAAACAAAAAAACAAAACAAACTGCAATCTGCTCTGCATTTACCCCTATCCATCCCTATTTTGAAACAAAGGGGGAAAAAAGTAAGAGAAAAAGAGCAGACTGTTTTGAACCAATCTAGGACAGAGTGTGTGTGATCATTCTTTCACCATGGCTGAATCTTTCCCCCACCCCATCTCCCTTCTTCCACCTCCGGCTTTTAGTTTTAAAGCCACCAACAGGGAAATACAGCTATCACTTTCCTCCCTTCCTCCCCTCCCCTCATGGGCTCTCCTTCCCCTCACCTGACCCTCACCCACATTCCTCAGTCTGGTTATCAAAACAACCAAAAAACCCCAACTCTTTTCTTCTCATGCTCGCCTCTTCCATTCTAGATAAGAGAATATTCCCCGTCTTTCACTGAAATTTCATAATGGCCTATTATCTACAACAACAACAACAACAAAAAACACACACGCATACAACTGACTGCTCCCTCCCCCTCAATGTGCATAACTTGTGTATTTTGGTTTCCTTGAGCTAGTTGTTGTGTGTTGTAGGCACGATCCATGGTGTATTTTGGTTTCCTTGAGCTAGTTGTTGTGTTGTAGGCACGATCCATGGTGTATTTTGGTTTCCTTGAGCCAGTTGTGTGTTGTAGGCACAATCCATGGTGTATTTTGGTTTCCTTGAGCTAGTTGTTGTGTGTTGTAGGCACAATCCATGGTGTATTTTGGTTTCCTTGAGCTAGTTGTTGTGTTGTAGGCACAATCCATGGTGTATTTTGGTTTCCTTGAGCTAGTTGTTGTGTTGTAGGCACAATCCATGGTGTATTTTGGTTTCCTTGAGCTAGTTGTTGTGTGTTGTAGGCACGATCCATGGTGTATTTTGGTTTCCTTGAGCTAGTTGTGTGTTGTAGGCACAATCCATGGTGTATTTTGGTTTCCTTGAGCTAGTTGTTGTGTTGTAGGCACAATCCATGGTGTATTTTGGTTTCCTTGAGCTAGTTGTTGTGTGTTGTAGGCACAATCCATGGTGTATTTTGGTTTCCTTGAGCTAGTTGTTGTGTTGTAGGCACAATCCATGGTGTATTTTGGTTTCCTTGAGCTAGTTGTTGTGTTGTAGGCACAATCCATGGTGTATTTTGGTTTCCTTGAGCTAGTTGTTGTGTTGTAGGCACAATCCATGGTGTATTTTGGTTTCCTTGAGCTAGTTGTTGTGTGTTGTAGGCACAATCCATGGTGTATTTTGGTTTCCTTGAGCTAGTTGTTGTGTGTTGTAGGCACAATCCATGGTGTATTTTGGTTTCCTTGAGCTAGTTGTGTGTTGTAGGCACAATCCATGGTGTATTTTGGTTTCCTTGAGCTAGTTGTTGTGTGTTGTAGGCACAATCCATGGTGTATTTTGGTTTCCTTGAGCTAGTTGTTGTGTTGTAGGCACAATCCATGGTGTATTTTGGTTTCCTTGAGCTAGTTGTTGTGTGTTGTAGGCACAATCCATGGTGTATTTTGGTTTCCTTGAGCTAGTTGTGTGTTGTAGGCACAATCCATGGTGTATTTTGGTTTCCTTGAGCTAGTTGTTGTGTTGTAGGCACAATCCATGGTGTATTTTGGTTTCCTTGAGCTAGTTGTTGTGTGTTGTAGGCACAATCCATGGTGTATTTTGGTTTCCTTGAGCTAGTTGTGTGTGTTGTAGGCACAATCCATGGTGTATTTTGGTTTCCTTGAGCTAGTTGTTGTGTTGTAGGCACGATCCATGGTGTATTTTGGTTTCCTTGAGCTAGTTGTTGTGTTGTAGGCACAATCCATGGTGTATTTTGGTTTCCTTGAGCTAGTTGTTGTGTTGTAGGCACAATCCATGGTGTATTTTGGTTTCCTTGAGCTAGTTGTGTGTTGTAGGCACAATCCATGGTGTATTTTGGTTTCCTTGAGCTAGTTGTGTGTTGTAGGCACAATCCATGGTGTATTTTGGTTTCCTTGAGCTAGTTGTGTGTTGTAGGCACAATCCATGGTGTATTTTGGTTTCCTTGAGCTAGTTGTTGTGTTGTAGGCACAATCCATGGTGTATTTTGGTTTCCTTGAGCTAGTTGTTGTGTGTTGTAGGCACAATCCATGGTGTATTTTGGTTTCCCTGAGCTAGTTGTTGTGTTGTAGGCACGATCCATGGTGTATTTTGGTTTCCTTGAGCTAGCTGTTGTGTGTGGTAGGCACAATCCATGGTGTATTTTGGTTTCCTTGAGCTAGTTGTTGTGTTGTAGGCACAATCCATGGTGTATTTTGGTTTCCTTGAGCTAGTTGTTGTGTGTTGTAGGCACAATCCATGGTGTATTTTGGTTTCCCTGAGCTAGTTGTTGTGTTGTAGGCACGATCCATGGTGTATTTTGGTTTCCTTGAGCTAGTTGTTGTGTTGTAGGCACAATCCATGGTGTATTTTGGTTTCCTTGAGCTAGTTGTTGTAGGCACAATCCATGGTGTATTTTGGTTTCCTTGAGCTAGTTGTTGTGTTGTAGGCACGATCCATGGTGTATTTTGGTTTCCTTGAGCTAGTTGTTGTGTGTTGTAGGCACAATCCATGGTGTATTTTGGTTTCCTTGAGCTAGTTGCTGTGTTGTAGGCACGATCCATGGCCAACAATGTCAACCAGCAGGATTTAGTTTTTACCATAAAGAATGTACACCCACAAGAGGTTGTTTTTTTTCCCCTGAAGCCCCTGGTGACTATGGCCTTTCCACTGATTGGTTTCTTCATTCACTTCAAGCTCCACCACACTGTGGCTGGTTTCCCCATGCTGGGTGACATGTGCTGTTGCTTCCTCGGCTTTTTCTCCACACCCACCCAGCCCTGTCAAAAAGCCAGCCGGCACTGACAACTCACTAAAGGAACTGACATATAAATATATATATATATCCCTGTCGCTTTATTTCATGGTACTTCCCCATTTTTCAAGGTATCCCCCCCCCCCCCCCACCTCCCATTACAGCTCACAGACCCGGGATGCAGTCCTATGTGAAACAGCTCCATCAAGAGGAATGGAACGTGACTGATAACAAGTCATTTCAGACCCTCCCTGACCTCATGCAATTCCTTCCTTCCTTCCTTCATGGAAGGCAGCAAAGTGGAGACTGTTCTTTGCAGGCTCCATACAGGTCGTTCTTATCTGACGCATTCTTTTATCTTGAAAGGTGAAGAAGCTCCATGGTGAGTGTGTGCCTGGCAACTAACCAGTCTGCCAGCTTAAAACATCTGCTGATTAACTGCTCGGGTGTGCATGATATCAGGCAAACATTTTACAGCCAGCTCTGTGAATTTGTCCAGGGATGCCCGACTAAAACCCACCCACCCAGCCTCATTTCCATACTCTGTTCCTGAAGGAAATATTTGTAGCTGGACTTCAGTTTGCCTGGACAGAGCTAGGTGTGGGTGAACTGGTCTTTTTTATGTTGGTTTAATTGAACTGTTCACAACATTTCAGGCTGGTTTAACTGAACTGTTCACAACATTTTGGGCTGGTTTAACTGAACTGTTCACATCAATGAAGGCTGGTTTAACTGAACTGTTCACATCATTGAAGGCTGGTTTAACTGAACTGTTCACATCATTGTAGGCTGGTTTAACTGAACTGTTCACATCACTGTAGGCTGGTTTAACTGAACTGTTCACATCACTGTAGGCTGGTTTAACTGAACTGTTCACATCACTGTAGGCTGGTTTAACTGAACTGTTCACATCACTGTAGGCTGGTTTAACTGAACTGTTCAAATCACTGAAGGCTGGTTTAACTGAACTGTTCACATCACTGTAGGCTGGTTTAACTGAACTGTTCACATCACTGTAGGCTGGTTTAACTGAACTGTTCACATCACTGTAGGCTGGTTTAACTGAACTGTTCACAACATTTTGGGCTGGTTTAACTGAACTGTTCACATCACTGTAGGCTGGTTTAACTGAACTGTTCAAATCACTGAAGGCTGGTTTAACTGAACTGTTCACATCATTGTAGGCTGGTTTAACTGAACTGTTCACATCATTGTAGGCTGGTTTAACTGAACTGTTCACATCATTGTAGGCTGTTTAACTGAACTGTTCACATCACTGTAGGCTGGTTTAACTGAACTGTTCACATCACTGTAGGCTGGTTTAACTGAACTGTTCAAATCACTGAAGGCTGGTTTAACTGAACTGTTCACATCACTGTAGGCTGGTTTAACTGAACTGTTCACATCACTGTAGGCTGGTTTAACTGAACTGTTCACATCACTGTAGGCTGGTTTAACTGAACTGTTCACATCACTGAAGGCTGGTTTAACTGAACTGTTCACATCATTGTAGGCTGGTTTAACTGAACTGTTCACATCATTGTAGGCTCTTTTCAACTGGTTTTAAGAACTGATGGGGGTTCAACTCTGAAACGGCCTGTTTGTGGTTGGCTGGGCCGTAAGCACTGTGATTTCATTGGATTTAAACCCTTCTTACATGTAAGGAACTGTCATTTCAATGTTTCTTTTATCCAGTCAGCACTATTTTTCATTCTGCTTATCTCCCTCAAACGGCAGAAGTTGAGGACTGGGCCCTGACTTCCTATGCTGAGCCCTGGACACAGTGGACGTTAATTCACTGCTTCCTATGCTGAGCCCTGGACACAGTGGATGTTAAATTCACTGCCTTCATATGCTGAGCCCTGGACACAGTGGATGTTAAATTCACTGCCTTCCTATGCTGAGCCCTGGACACAGTGGATGTTAAATTCACTGCCTTCCTATGCTGAGCCCTGGACACAGTGGATGTTCACTGCCTCAGTGGCTGTAAAAGGATGAGGGGACCTTACATTTTAACCTCAACACTACCTTACTTTTCAACCTATTCCTTACACAAGTTGGTCCAACACAGGTGTCCCATTCCTCAAGGCATCCTCAAGGACCCTCCCCCCTCCTGACGCTTGCCTTCTGGCAGTGTGGGACAGCAGCTAAAGGATAGAGGACCTTCATTTAACCTTAATACCACCACTACTTTTCAACCTATTTCTTCCACATGTTCATGCAACACAGGCATCACATTCCTCCTGGCTTCTCGTAGGACCCCACACACCCTTCCCAACGCTTTCTCACACTGAGCAGGGACGGGGGGGGGGGGGGGGGGGGGGGCTGACCTCCTTGTGATGTCTCGTCGGTCATGCGCATGAGCATGGCCATCTGCTGCCTCTCGGACAGCGGCACCCCGTGGCTGCGCACATTCCCAGAGCCCCCGCGAGGGGAGGAGCTGTTGCCTGGATCGGGGGAGGAGGCGTCGAAACCGATCGGGCGCTTTCTCTTGGCCGCTGTTACCTTCTTGTCTGCTGAAAGCACAGGCAACAGTCTGGGTCACAAACACAGGTTATTAAAAACAAAACTGAAAAACAACAACAAAAAACCAAAAAAACAAAACAAAACAAAAAAACAAACAAAAAAAAAACCCAGCCACCCACCCCCTTGATAATAGCAATGATATATTTCTTTATGCTAAACTCTGTGAAGAGTCGCAGGGGTGCTGCGCTGAAGAACTCTTCACCAGATTCCACTTCAGGTCTGGTGGTTGTATGTCAAAGCCTGGGCCTTTGTCACTTACATTTTGTTTGTTTTCTTTTCTTCTCTTCTTTTTCGGTTTTTCTTTCTGTATGTTCATTCATGCATGTTTTTCTCATTTCATATATGTGTGTGTGTGTGTTTGTGTGTGTGTGTGTGTGTGTGTGTGTGTGTGTGTGTGTGTGTGTGAGAGAGAGAGAGAGAGAGAGAGAGAGAGAGAGAGAGAAAGAGAGCATGCGCATGTGTGTGGGGGGTGTGGGTATGTGAGTGTGTGTGCATGTGTGCTTATGCATGTGCCAAAATATGCTTTTATGTTGTGCATGTTTGTGTGCCTGTGTGTGTGCCATGTAGATGCTGAACTTGGTATCCCCCTATGATTATCACGCCATCCATAACAACTGATTTTCCATTCCACTCCCTTCCCCACTCTACCAACAGCACTTACCTCAAATAGGACAATGCAACTTCATCGTCTACACCACACATATAATTACCCATACATACAGCAAAGATGTCACAACACATCCATGGTGTCTTATCAAGGCCTTGGAAGTGTGAACCTTGTACTAATTCTTGCAATGACACTTTTTTTTTGACTGAGGGTCAAAATGTGAGCTCTAAACCCACAACATCACTCTCACTCCTTTTACTGAGTAATAACAATCCATGCGCTCATAATCATGAACGAAAATCAACCTGTGAACATTCACCACAGTCTTATTGAGGGTTAACTTAACAAATGCTAAGTTCTTCATACTCACAATCTCATTCTCAGGGCTTTAGCCCAGAAACTATGCACAATCTCATAACCATGAATCTAAAAATTAAAAAAAAGAGAAAAGAATATGTACCTGTAAACATTAACCATAGCTCAGCAAAACATAATAAAAAAACCCCAAGAAATATCATCAGCATATATATAAACCCTGCCAACGATTGTCGCAAAACAATCTATCAATATTGTCAGCATTCAAACCCAGCTGACTTGATATTACCTGCAGATCTGC
>NC_134884.1:47451351-47463851 GCF_041734735.1 Babylonia areolata
TTGCAGTATTTTTTTTCCTGTCCTCGCTCGCATTCATCACTGTCATTAACTAACCATCAACCTGTGAAGCTACTTTTTTATGGTTTAGAATTCTGTTCTTTTTTTTGTTTTGTTTTTATTTCCTAATCCTATCCTCCTCTTTTTTTTCTTTTTTTTATTAATTCATTTTCTCCCCACTCGAAGCAAAACAGACAGTCGTCAGGCCAAATGGGTGTGGTGTCGGTTTTCCTGTGGGTTTTGTCCATTTTCTTAAGAAACTGTCAACAAGATAAATCCCTTGTCTGCTGCCGATGAGTTATAACTTTGATGGTCAGTGAAGGGCCGTCGTCACCTCAATGAGAAAAGACTGAAGCTTACAGGTAAGGAAATCAGTCGTCATCATCTATATCTGGACTTATTCCTCCTGGAACTACCTAACTTTTGCTCAGCAGAAATGAGTTACACCACTGATAAGCACACAGAGAGTAGTGACCGGTACACTTCAAAATGGTGCCAGGCTGATCGCAGCCCTCCAGAGTTCAGTAGTCAAAGGGTTAAGCAACACATGCATGACATTGATCTCGGTCAAGAAATGTGCGCAGTCTTCCTTCACTGTCTTCCTTCCCTCCACTGTGTCACACCGGAAACAGCCACACCACAATCACACACACACACACACACACACACAGAGGCACTCAGACACACACATACACACACACACACAGAGGCACTCAGACACACACATACACACACACACACAGACAGAGGCTTGTAGTTGTACACTGACTCACCCCCACTCCCTCCATTACCCTCAAAACACACATCCCTCTCTCCCTTCCCACTGACTTGGGCAAACCACCACCTTCCTCTCCCACTTCTCCCCTTGTAACAGACAGAGGGAGGAAGGGAACGAGAGAGGAGGAGTGAGGGAGAAGACACAGGGAGGGAGACAGACAGACAGATGATCAGCCCAGCACTGCACCTACATTTTCCACCTGACTGAAGACATGATTTATGCAGCCAGCAGTGATAAAACACCTTTCCCCTGCTAACAGTTAAAACCATCCCAAACATCCCAACACACACACACACACAATAGAAGAAGTACACAATATCCGTCCACTGAATGTACACGTTTATATACCTGCGACACCCCCCAGTGACCACTCCTCTAGCCTACCACTTGAACTTTGAAATTCTGTTTGACTAGATTCCACCAACCAGTCCCTGATAAGCCTGTGTTCCTCTCCCCCCACCCCTCCCAACCTGAGATTGTTTTAAACATTCCACCACAAGCCTCAATCTACATTTCATTCACATACAAGGCAACACAAGAAGAACAGACACATTCTCCTCTCCTCTTGCTCCCGTTTCCTCCCCCCTTTACCCCCATCCACCTCCCTAGCATAAAATAATACAGACAAAAAGGTAGGATTTATACAGCGCTAAATCTTGTGCAGAGACAAACTGAAGCACGAACTCACCAGTCATTCACACACATGAAAAACCCTGATTCCTAAGGATGAAAGACAGAACTTAAAAACAAACACACAGGAATAGAAAGCCAGGTAAAGTGCAGACTGGGAAGAGAGAGGGAGGGAGAGGGGAAGAGAGCTATTTTGGACAGAAGTAGGTTTTCAGGCCAGACTTGAAAGAGCTGAGAGCAGAGATTTGGCGAAGTGAAAAAAAGTGGGAGCTCATTCCAAGAAGCATATTATTCTCAACTGGCTTGTAACGAATAATAATTATTTAAAAAAAACAAAAAACAAAAAAACCCAAACATATATATATATATATATATATATGTACATTCACCTCCCTACTTGCTTATTCTTGTTTCCATATACCTCAAAGCACTGAAAGAAACCTTGTCCCCAGTTGGCACAGTGTACGCAGGTCTGCCAATTCTCGTTCACGACTTCTGCAGTTATTCTGTCTTCCACATGATGTACATAACAAAGTGTGCACTGTTAACCTTCACACACACACACACACACATCACTATGTGTGTCCATTTATATAGCTCTGTTCAGTCCCTCAATCAAATTCCCCCAAGGCTGTACAGTGTAATGTGGAGAGTAAACAGATGGCCAACAACTGGTACAACGACAAGGCCTACTGGTATATGTTATTCATGGGGACATACACAAAGAACCATGGGTGGTTGGTTGTTTTTTTGTTGTTGTTTTTCCCCCCCTCTTCTGATCATTTTATAACCCAGACTTGTTTTTCTGGCAATGTTGTTTTTTTCCTCCCCAACAGTCATAACCTCAATCCAAACACCGGAGTTGTGTGAGTGGAGTGCACATGAAGTTGCACAATAAAAGATGATGTGCAATATAAATATGATTCATTATCACTATCATTATTATCATATATTATTCTTATAATTATTCAGACACTTCAGCTTTGCTGAAACCTGAACAGAGGTGACTGCAAAAGAACAAAAAACAAACAAATAAATGAATAAGCTGCCAAAACCACAGTAGTTCTTTCTGTATGCCACTGATTTATGGAAGGAAAAATGTGTGTGTGTGTGTGTGTGTGTGTGTGTGTGTGTACGCGCATGCATGCGTACACACGCGCGTGTGTGTGCGTGCGTGCACACGCGTCTGTGTGGGTTGACTATACAAGTGTGCTTGGGGTAGGAGGATGAGGTGGGGGAATTTGAATGGGTGTCTGTATGCATGCATGGATGTATGTAGGGAGCGGGTGGGGGAGACACGTATGTATGTGTGTGTGTTTAAACATTTTTTGAGATAATGATATTAATGAAATTTGGTAAATTGATTTGTTAAATATGTTCTTTTTAAATTCATGTCATTTTTTTTCTTCTTCTTCTCAAATGAGATTTTCTTTGTGTTGCTCAGTTAATATTTATTCAAATGGTTCCGAAAATGTCAGTACAACAAAAAGTTAATCTGAC
Organism: Babylonia areolata; assembly: GCF_041734735.1. Lineage (NCBI taxonomy): Eukaryota > Metazoa > Mollusca > Gastropoda > Neogastropoda > Buccinidae > Babylonia > Babylonia areolata. The sequence goes on from NC_134884.1 coordinate 47,454,257, forward strand.
AATCAATGGTTTCAGTCTGTGTGTGTGCAGCGTGTGTTTGTGAGCATGTGTATGTGTTTTGTGTGAGTGTGAGTGTGTGTGTGTGTGTGTTTGTGAGCATGTGTATGTGTTTTGTGTGAGTGTGAGTGTGTGTGTGTGTTTGTGAGCGTGTGTATGTGTTTTGTGTGAGTGTGAGTGTGTGTGTATGTGTGTGTGTGTGTGCATGGGCGTGTGTGCGCATACATGTCTGTGCGTGCATGCTTCTGAGTGTGCTTGAGCGAGTATGAGCATGTCAGTGAGCACATGTGTTTTTCACCTTTCAAGGTTACAGCAACAGGAGGAGAAAGGACGGACTGCAATTCTTTTAAGAGGACTCAATAAAGCAAGGGGGGGGGGGGGGGGGGGGGGAGGGGGGGGATAGTGGAGAAAAATGAATAAAAGAAATAGTGTGTGTGTATGTGTGTGTGTTGGGGGTGGGGGGTGGGATTGAAACAAAGAAGGGAAGGGAGTGGGCTGTGGGAGGACGAAGGGGGGACTGAAGAGAGAAAGAAAGAACATTCCAGAAGAAAGGAAGGAGGGGAAAAAGAACAACAGAAAAGGAAGTTCAGGACAGCCACACACACACACACACACACACAGACTGATACACTCACACAACACTCTTTCTTCTCGCCTGAATCAACCGACTGGCTGTTCATGTCTGAATAATTCAGAACAGGCTGAAACCTTCCCTACGACGCACTCTCTGTCTGTCTCTCTCTCTCTCTCACACACACAAACACACTTTGACGAGCACAGCTGACCCCAATACACAGATACTTCACAGCGCTACAACATGAAGTCCGCCATTTGGGTTACAATACTATGAACTTTAGTATCATGAAAGATTGAGGTGGGAAGACAAACGAGGCCAAGGTCACATTCTGTCAGCAATGGGATGGATGAGAGAGAGGGGGAATTACAGTAAAGAGGAAGTGTGTGTGTGTGTGTGTGTGTGTGTGTGTGTGTGTGTGTGTGTGTGTGTGTGTGTGTGTGTGTGTGTGTGTGTGTGTGTGTGTTGTGTGTGTGTGTGTGTGTGTGTGTGAGTGAGTGAGTGAGTGAGTGAGTGTGTGTGTGTGTGTGTGTGTGTGTGAGAGAGAGTGAGTGAGTGAGTGAGCGAGTGAGTGTGAGTGAGTGAGTGAGTGAGTGAGTGTGAGTGAGTGAGAGTGAGTGAGTGAGTGAGTGAGTGAGTGTGCGTGCGTGCGTGCGTGCGTGCGCGTGCGTGTGCGTGTGTAGGAATCTGAACAGGAAAGGAAGTAGCGAATAGGTGATGGCAATATTACAAGTATAGATCCATTACTGCCAGGGGGAGAGCATGGGTGGAGAGAGAGAGAGGGAGAGAGGGGGGTGAGGAAGAAGCGTGGGAAAGTCCAATGTAACAGCCCCCCCCCCCCCTCTCTCTCTCTGATCTCTACAGGTGCACATCCACCCACCAGCTCCACGTTATATTCTGTGCATTTGAATGGTCTGGTTTCTGTGTGGCGGCAACCACAGGGAAATCAAATCAAACCACGTTTGTAAAAACAGCCCTGCCCACCGCAAAGGAGTCGTTTCTGGGCTGAATACCTCAACCCACTCCCGTCTGTTCTTAAAAAAAGAAGAAAAAAAAAAAAATAAAACAACGTTAAAAAGACCTATTCACCCGTAAAAAATGAAAAGAAAAAAAAGAAGCGCTGAAGAGGAAAAGAAATAACTGCATTTAGATGAGCAGATCTGTGCCTGAAAAGGCTTGCAGGTCGTGTTACGCCAGCCTTGAGAAGGCGGTGGGTAGGAAGGGGGAGGGGCATAGTAGGGGAAAAAAGTTAAAAATAAAAAATAATAAAAAGAGAGCTATGGTTCTCAAACCATATGGCCAAAATGTACTTTTGGAAAAAAAAAAGCCCCCAGATGGACAACACACCACCATATGAGATTACAAATATAATTATATATGTAAATAAAACAGGGGGTGGGGCGGGAATGGAAAAAAAAAAAAAAAGAAAGAAGAAGAAGAAGAAAAAGAAAGAAGAGGAAACGGAAAATGGACAAAGACAGGCCACAGTGAGGTCGGACAGCTGTGGAAGTACGGGGGGGACAACAAACCAACAGAAATGGGCTGCTTGGAGGCTGCACTGCCGCTCATTCAGCAAAACACTTCCAATGATGAAACAAGGCAGACCACAGAGAGAGAGAGAGAGAGAGAGAGAGAGAGAGAGAGAGAGAGAGAGAGAGAGAGAGAGAAGGGGGGGGGGGGGGGGAGAGAAAGAGAGAAAGAACTCATAACTCTAAACTTTTTTTTTTATTCAAGGATTAAGATTTTACATTTTTTGGCACGGCCCATTCTTCCAATCTGTCCTTCCTAATCTATATCAGTTACAATAACACACACACACACACACACACATATATTTAATGGAAAGGGGAGAAAGAGAGAAGGAAAAACAAAACAAAAAGTCCTGCAGAAGGAATATGATAAAGAACAACACCCACACACAGAGACTGACAGATGGATAAGAGGAGAGAGAGAGCGAGAGAGACAGAGACAGACAGAGACAGAGACGCACACACAAACAGACTGACAAGTAACAGGCAGACAAACAAGGGCAGAACACACACACACACACACACACAGGCGTGCTTTGAATTTTGCCAAAGGGTATGTGTACTATATTATGTATTGTATATAATTATATATGTATGTGTGTGTGTGTGTGTGTGTGTGTGTGTGTGTGTGGTCGGGGAGAGGGGGTGTGTTTGTACCTTTTGAGGAGGCGACTTCTTCTCTGACATGTCTGGCATGAACAGACGAGGGGGGTGGTGGGGGCGGCGGTGGACGCGGTGGTGGTGGCGGCGGTGGTGAAGAAGCGAAGGCATGCAGCGACCCTACTGCTACGTACATCCCAACTTCTGCCGCCACCTCCTCCTCCTTCCTCGCCGCCACCTCCTCCTCCTCTAACCCCTCCCCTCCTCTCTTCCTTCCCCTGGCTCTTCCCTCTTCCTTCCTCTCTCTGGCTCCCTCCTCCTCCTCTCCCAGCGCGCGTTCTCTTGTACCACAACTACCAGAGACGGTCTCTGCCTGCACTCTTCTCTTCTCCCACCGAGCCGATGACGCTTGTGGTTTTGTTGTAGTAGTGGTGGTGGTGGTGGTGGTGGTAGAGTGGAGGTGATGTAGTGGGGGTGGTTGTTGTTGTGGTGGTGGTGGTAGGTGGGGTGGTGGTAAGGGAGGTAGTGGTACAGGCGCAACCTTGCTCTGTCAATGATGATGATGGTGATGTTGCCTGTGGTGGTGGTGGTGGTGGTGGTGGTGGGGTGCTTCGTTTACTGCGTCTGCACAAAGAGAGACAAGAGAGACCGGCCACCATGAGAGAGAGAGAGAGAGAGAGACAGAGAGAGAGAGAGAGAGAGAGAGAGAGTACGTGCGCACGGGTGATGTGTATGTGGTGTCCTTTTAAGAATCTGAATGTACATGCATACTGCACACAATTTATGTGCTTGCCACATGTGTGTGTGTGTGTGTGTGTGTGAGTGCATGTGTATGTCAATCTCTTTTTGCCATTGATGATGAATAAATCAGCACGGACCGTGCGTGACGGTGTGCACGTGCACATGCTGCAAATCATTCAAGTATGCACATGTCTACTGTGTCACTTGGAACAGTGTGTGTGTGTGTGTGTGTGTGTGTGTGTGTGTGTACATGAACATGTGTTATACATGTAATCCCACATGTCTGAATGAATGTTTTTGCCTGCACGGCGTATGTATGAGCAATTGTATTTGGTGTTCCTGTGTGCGTGTGCAAGGGAGAGAAACTTCCTGCCGCATCTCGTTGTTTATAAACTACATTCTGCTTACCACCCAATGCATTTCTGCTTAAATTCTGAACACCAGCGCTGTTTAGATTGCCAAATGTTGTCAAGAGCGGAAAAGTACTTTACAGAAACATTGTGGAATGTTTTCAATTACAGCTGAAATGTATACAGTCCCAAACTAACCCATATTCTGAACTGTTTTTTTCATTAGTATTATTTTTTTGTGTGTGTGTTAAACAAAACTTTTGACAGTAGAATATAACGGCTGCAGTTGTTTGTTTTTGTTGTTGTTTTTTTTTTTTTGTTTTTTTTTTAATTTTTTTTTTTTATACATGTACGCTAATGACGTGTGATAAGGAAGGAAAAGGTTAAAGGTCCCATAGTCTTTTATGGCCATAGGGGCAGTGAAGTGATATCCATTGTGTCCAGGGCTGGGCACAGCAAGGCTTCCGCTGCTTTTAACCTTCCCCTACCAAAGTCAGGTAGCCATTCACACCTGGGCGGAGTGAGGAACACTGAAGGAAAGTGCCAGTGCCCTTCCCAAGGACACGACACCATGTCCAAATGTGGCCTTCAACCCTGATCACAGGTGAACACTGGATCTGAAATCCAACACCTGACCAATTCTGGCATGGCAACCGCCATGATGCAGATGGCATGCATAACATAAATACACATTCACACTGTGTGTGTTTGTACATTATATATATATTCTTTCCTTCCAATTATTTTAAGATTTAGCTCCACTCTCTTTCACACAGCTTCTGTCAAGTTATATCTTTCTCTCTCCAACTGCAGAAGCAGCTACAGAAAAACGTCATCACTACAGATTTCAAGATCTGGTGTTAATTAATGATGAACAGTTCTGTGTGGCACCACAATGACGGGTGCAGTGGCCGAGTGGTTCAAGCGTTGGACTTTCAATCTGAGGGTCCAGAGTTCGAATCTCGACAACAGCGACTGGTGGGTAAATGGCGGAGATCTTTCTGATCTTCCAGGTCAACAAAAGTGCAGACCTGCTAGTGCCTGAACCCCCTTCATGAGTACATACGCACGCAGTAGATCCATAACACACGTTGAAGATGGTGTAATCCATGTCAGCATTCAGTGTTTAGTGGGTTATGGAAACAAAAACATACCAAGCATGCTCACCCCTGAAAACGGAGTAAATAAACAAAACGGTCATACACCTTAAATGTTACATGTCTATCTGAGTGTGTATGTATGCGTGCCTAAAATCTGATTGAATGACATAGGAAATGAGTGTCCAATGGCAGCCGTCAGTCGGCTCTACCCACGTAGGCTACATGTTGTGCAAATGACCCTGAGTTTGTAAAGCGCTTAGAGCTTGGTCTCCAAATGAGGATAGGTGCTATATAAGTATCCATATCATTCTGATTCATCATCATTCTCTTCACAACATTATGGGAAAAGAAGTTCACTATCATCCTTCTTGGTCTCTCTTAGACATGATAAACCACACATGCTTCAGTCAATGATCCTGATAAAAGCTACTTCAAATGATCATCAAGCACATACTGCTGCTGTTCTTCTGGCACATGGACCCCAAAACATGACTTCGGTCAATGATCCTGATAAAAGCTACTTCAAATGATCATCAAGCACATAGTGCTGCTGTTCTTCTGGCACATGGACCCCAAAACATGACATGGATCTAAACTTCAAATTTCTCTTATGCCCATGGGACTAAAAATACGACATGAATGAATAATCATTTATGTAATATATCTGTGTTACACCCACCATCAGCCTACTTACAAGCGCTTGTCATATTCAACACTTTACTACAGTGTATAGGCCACTGCCCTACAGCGGTTGTCTATTTGGTTCAAAAACTGATCACACTCATTGTACCAATAACGCAACTTAAGTGTGCATGTTTTCTGAGAAGGGCTCCTCCAAAACTACACGCACAAACACTCAGTCACAGTCACTCTCTCTCTCTCTCTCTCTCTCGCACACACACATACACACACACCTGTATGCAAACTGGGAGTGTGTGTGACTGCAATCAGGTCAGACGCTGTTCCCATTACCGGATGCATCTATGTCAGGAAATCCTGTTCTTCCTCTCACGCCCTCTGCCATCACAGACTGCCACTCACGATGTGTCCCCACTTACATCTGATTGCTGCTACAGTAGTACTTGTAGACTGTACTAAGTGTAGGAACTCCAGTAGTCTGTGAGGCCTTACAGAATACATAATACCCTGTTACCTCGAATGAGAAATGAATTTGTGGTGTTGAAAAAAACAGAACACACACACCATGGAGTGATGGCTTAGAGGTAACGTGTCCACCTAGGAAGCAAGAGAATCTAAGTGCTCTGGTTCCAATCAAGGCTCAGCCGTCGATATTTTCTCCCCCTCCACTAGACCTTGAGTGGTGGTCATTCGGATGAGACGATAAACCGAGGTCCTGTGTGCAGCATGCACTTAGCGCATGTAAAAGAACCCACGGCAACAAAAGGGTTGTTCCTGGCAAAATTCTGTAGAAAAATCCACTTCGATAGGAAAAACAAATAAAACTGCACGCATGAAAAAAAAAAAAAAAAAAAAAAAAAGGGTGGCGCTGTATTATAGCGACGCACTCTCCTTGGGGAAAGCAGCCCGAATTTCACACAGAGAAATCTGTTGTGATAAAAAAAACAACAACAAACAAACAAACAAACAGCGGGTTGTCTCTGGTGAAGCGTCATACAGAACCTTTATTATAGTTTATAGTATACCGCTTCTTTATACTATCTATCTCATATATCACAACTCTTCAAGAGTCAGTTTTTAATGCAGTTTACCTACTATATTATAGATAACTACTGAATCACTGACAAAACCTTGTGAACAACTCCATGAATATGGGATCTCTTAATTTTGTGAGGAACTTTTAAAACATTTTATTCTGTTTCAATAATCATTTTATATGAACTGATATTGTAGTTTCATGAAGCCCTGCTTTCTCAGATTCAAACTCTGCACCCAAACACGGCTCAAATCGGATGCACTTAACCACTCAGGTATCAGCAGTATCACTGCTAATCATTCACACTGCTCAAGCATCACAACTGGAATCAGTGGCTGTTATTAAGTTATACAATCAGCGTTACACGGCGGCACGTTTGGACAGGTTCCACAGTGCAGGCAGGAGGGGAGAAAGGAAGGGAGGTGAATGATGATGAACAGCTGGCAAAGTGGAATTTCTTTATCTGTGCTAATGCACTGCCAACCAATATATATATGGTATGTATGCCAGAGAGTGGGTGGCAGGAGGGGGGGTGGCAGAGAAAAAACCCCGAAACGAAAAACAACAACAACAACAAAAGAAGCAGCAGAGAGAGAGAGAGAGAGAGAGAGAGAGAGAGCTAGAGTGAGCGAGTGAGCATGGTGCTTCTTCCATGTGTGTGTGTGTGACTGTGTCATTGTGAGTGTGTGTGTGTGCGCACACACACGTGTGTGTGTGTGTGTGTGTGTGTGTGTGTGTGTGTGTGTGTGTGTGTGTGTGTGTGTGTGTGTGTGTGTGTGTATGTGTGTGTCTGTAACTTGAAAGAGACAGATAGTAGACAGAAGGGAGTGAGAGAGAGAGAGTGAAAGAAAAGGAGAGACAGACAGAGAGTCTGTCTCTCTGTCAATGTGTATGCGTACGTGTGTGCATGTGTATGTATGTGTGAGTGCATGCACCTGAGCATGCATGTGTGTGTGTATACATGTGTATGCACAAGTGCATGTGAGAGCACGAGTGCCTACATCCAAGCAGGGGGAGGGAGTATGTGTATGAATGAGACAGAGGAGAGACAGAGAGACAGACAAAGAAGAGAGAGACAGAGAGACAGACAAAGAAGAGAGAGACAAACAGACACTCCGACAGAGAAGACCTGATCTCTCTTCAGCCTGTGGGATTCCTTGCTGTTTGCTCCCATCTGCCCCAGTCTCCCTCCACCCCTGGCTGTACAACCCTTCACATCAAAGCTTCCCTCACCAGGCATTCACATCAGGCTGCAGAAGGCAATCAATCTGTTTTCTTTCTTTTTTTATATATATTTTTTTTTTATCGGTCCTGCATTTCTCTATTGAGAGCCAGAGAGAGAGAGAGAGAACAAGAGAGAGAGAGATAGAGAGGGAGGGAGGGAGGGAGGGAGGGAGGAGATGAGGGGCAGAAAACAGAGCGAGAAACAGAGGCAGAGAGTGAAGGAAAGGGGTGAGACAGAGACTGCAGACAGAAAAAGAGAGTGGGAGACTGGGGAGAGTAGAGAGAGAGAGAGAGAAGAGAGACAGGGGTGAGACAGAGACTGCAGACAGAAAAAGAGAGTGGGAGACTGGGGAGAGTAGAGAGAGAGAGAGAGAAGAGAGACAGGGGTGAGACAGAGACTGCAGACAGAAAAAGAGAGTGAGAGACTGGGGAGAGTAGAGAGAGAGAGAGAGAAGAGAGACAGGGGTGAGACAGAGACTGCAGACAGAAAAAGAGAGTGGGAGACTGGGGAGAGTAGAGAGAGAGAGAGAGAAGAGAGACAGGGGTGAGGGAGAGGCTGTCAAGAAAGAAAGAAAGAGGCAGACAGACAGACTGACAGAGAGCGAGAGACGGAACGAGAGAGACTGGACAGACAGAGAGTGAGAGACAGACCGATAGTAAGTCAAGGTCAAAAGTATCCAAATGTCAGTCAGGCAGGCCTCTGGCCCATTTTAACATGAGTGATGACATGAACTGTGAAAAAGGGAATGTTTACATTGTGCACTTTACATCCATCTGCACATTGACTGCTTTGTGAACTTCTTCTTTCATGGGCTGTGACTCCCACATTCAATATGTGTGTGTGTGTGTGGGGGGGGGGGGGGGGGGGGGCGCATGCACCAGAGGGCTTTTACATATATGACCGTTTTTACCTCCAAGGTATTGCCAAGTCTTCCATAGTTCCAATCTGTCCCTGCAGCAGCAATCAAAATAATCACCATCATCAGAATAATGATGATTAAAGGAACAGAGAGAGAGAGAGAGAGAGAGAGAGAGAGAGAGAGAGAGAGAGATACCAATACAGATAATTTATTCATTAGGCCACAGCCCCTATGAAGGGGTACACAAACAGCATCTGCTGCGTTGCATTTGTTTGTACAGACGTGAAGAAAATCACTTGAAATAACATTAATAATAACAAAACATAATTATCATGAAGTTGTAATATCTCTAAATTTAAATGCTTTATGCAGGAAGATGGACAAATTCCACATATCATGTTGTCGTTTTGAAGACATCAACAAGCTGAACTTGAATGTACAACTACAAGGCTGTCGGTAATATTTCAATGGAATATATTTTTCTCTAATCTCTTCAAGAGCTGGACAGCTCAGCACAAAATGTACTTCGTCTTCTTTTTCTCTTGGCATAAACTGATAAAGAGCAAATCAAATCATTGTAATTAGGTTTCCTGTATCCGTAATGAAGAGTTGCTAAACCCAACACACCCAACCTAAATCTTGTAGTAATAATTCTCAAATGTTTGTCCATATTTAGCATTAAATATGGTTTCATATCATGCAGCCCACAAAAAGTTCTATACAATACATACAAAATCTATCATTAATCTGAACATGTTCATTCCATGCTTGCCATCTACAATCAATTAAACGTTGATGAAATATTTTAACAAAATCATTTACACTACCCACACCTTGATGTAACCAAACTTCACCAAAACCATTTTCACACAGACAAATATGTACATCAGTACCCAATTTTTCTTTCCTCGAGCATCCAGTTCAAACAACATTTTAAAAATTTTC
>NC_134884.1:47468851-47471351 GCF_041734735.1 Babylonia areolata
TTGTGTGTGCATGTGCGCATGCATGTGTGTGCGTGCTGAAAGGTCTTAACAATACAACACTGAAAGACTAGGTTTCAATCAGGCTGGCTTAGAACTACTGTACAGCAAGTGAAGCCTGCTTGGCATGTTCAGGCCTGCTAGTGCCTGAACCCCCTTCGTGTGTATGCGCAAGCATAAGATCAAATACGCACGTTAAAGATCCTGTAATCCATGTCAGCGTTTGGTGGGTTATGGAAACAAGAACATACCCAGCATGCACACCCCCGAAAACGGAGTATGGCTGCCTACATGGCGGGGTAAAAACGGTCATACATGTAAAAGCCCACTAGCGTATATACGAGTGAACATGGGACTTGAAGCCCACGAACGCAGAAGAAGAAGTATTAATAGATCCAGACAGCAGTGCCAAGCAGGCTTCACTTGCTGTACAGTAGTTCTAAGCCAGCCTGATTGAAACCTAGTCTTTCAGTGTTGTATTGTTAAGACCTTTCAGCACGCACACACATGCACACGCACATGCACACACAAACACGTGCACATTCATTGTGACAAAAGGTAATACAATTTGGTACAGTACAAATTTGCAATATGATCATATTATTAATCCATTTTATGATGCATATGCAGATCTGCAATATCTGCATATGCAACATAAAATGGATTAATAATATGATCATATTGCAAATTTGTACTGTACCAAATTGTATTACCTATTAATACTATGTACAGGCCTTCTTTGACAGAGACACAGCCCACATTTTGAACTTTGGGCAGGACATGGGAGCAGCGGTTAGCTTTCAATCATCAGATACACACACACACACTGAGAGAGAGAGACAAACACATACATGTATACACAGACAAGCACACTCAGTGACACACGCACACACACACACACACTCACTCACCTATGTCACAGCTGTTCCTAAAAATAACAAGGTTCTACCAGGTTAACAGAGGCTGAATACTACAGGTATATATGCATCTACTTTTAGTTTTCCCATCACAAAAAAAAAAAAAAAAAAAGGGAAAAAGGCCAGAATAAAGCAGTGATTTGATTTATAATGTATGAACAGTACATTCACTTCAACCAAGACAATACGTACAGGATCTTTGCTGAAATGAACATGTTTCAGGAAGTCCACTCCCTCTCTCATCAGTCTCAGGTACAGTGTGCCAATGTGCCTGTTCCTTGCACAAGTGCTTTGTATTTGTGGGCATCCGTGTCTCTCCCAAATGTTCATTAATTAAAGAGCAAGTAGTACCACAGGTATGTATCACACACAAATAGCTATGGCAGTTTCTACCAAAGCAGACTGACTGAACATAAGCTAAACTGTGTTATGCACAGTAGTACTAGTTGCAGACTGCTGATTCTGACAGGATCACCCAGAACATGCACACACACACACACACACACACACACACACACCAATTCAAACACCTATCCCTCTCTTACACAACACACACACACACAGAGTCACAAACACAGCACACACACACACACACAATTCAAACCCTATCCCTCTCATTCACACACCACAACACACAGAGTCACAAACACAGCACACACACACACACAGAGTCACAAACACAGCACACACACACACACACACACATCAATTCAAACATTACACCATCTCCCACAAAACACACAGACTGAACACACACACACACACACATCAAAACCCTCTCTCCCAGTATTGTGACTAAACACACACACACACACGTCAAACATTTAACCTCTCTCCCACAAATCACACAAACACACAACCAAGTCAAACATTTAACCCCTCTCCCACAAATCACACACACACACCACACACATGCAAGTGCACGCACGCACACACACACACACACACAACCAAGTCAAACATCTAACCCATGTCCCACAATTACACACACACACACACATTTTCACCTGCAACAAGGAGCAGCTGCTGTGGTGGTGGAGGAGAAGACAACTGACATTGTTGTTGTAACAGAACATGGCCATCATGAACAGCAGCAGCAGCAGCAGCAGAAGCAAGACACAACAGCATCTCTCACTCACTGACTCGTGGGCTCTGTCCCACTCTTTGTTGTCATTCAAGTCCTGCCTGCAAGCTCTCTTCTTCACTGTACTATCATTGCTCACACATCCATACGTTCAAAGTCTGACCAGTGCGTTCTTTGCGTTTGCGTTTTTGGTCAGGCATCTGGTACTACCTACTTCCTAGTGTAGATGTGGTGTAAGTAGCGTATATGGATCCGTCCGCTCTGACATAGATCTCTCCTTGAAACTGAAAGCACCGCGTTCGATTCAAGTCCAAGCCACTCAACGTGCCTGGGCGTCTTAATCAATTAATAAATAACGAAAGGGTTGTCAAGTACAGGAACCACTGGTCGACTACTGACTGACTGACAAACTGCAATGACATGATGATCACAATGCATACAGTGGATGAACGGATGCGTACACATTGCGAAACGTGCGACTGAAGAGGGAAGGAGGGGAAGG
>NC_134884.1:47473851-47568851 GCF_041734735.1 Babylonia areolata
AATGAAAGTAAAAGTAAGCCCCATGATGCATTGTTATTATCCCAGTGGGCTTTGCGCTTTGAGCATGCGCGATGAAATAGTAACGTCTAGATCTTGCTTGATCTGAAAGGGTCTCACTCTAATCATATCACACTGCTGTTTAACACACGTGTTGTGTTTAGACTATATTGTATTGCAATATTATTTATTGTTATTAATCTGTTTTGTATCCATAACACAACAAATATATAAATATAATTGTAGAGCGAAACCTTTTAAGTAGTTATAGCAATAGTAACAGACTCACTCAAAGGTCTTAGGCCTCTGTACAAAATTTACCAGGGGGCCGATCACATGTTTTTTTTTTTACTTCTTTATATTTCCACCCTTTCATTCTTTTTCGTAACTTAATGGCAAGCAAAAAATTCTGCACAATAACATTTATATCAAATATGTGGCAATCAGTCATATGACATAAAAGATTTTAAATGTATTAATATTTTTTTTCCAATTCATTCTTCTTTCTTTCGTTTTTCTTGCCATGATCTGCATCATGATGGTTGACGTTTCTGTCAAACAAATGGCAAATTTATGATTCATAAATACAAAGTATGTATATTTAAAAATATATTTTCCCCTCTCATTCTTTTTCTTTGGTTAATGACTGGGGGGAAAAAAAAGCAAAAAAAAGCCATGACTAATAACGTTTCTGTCAAACAAGTCACAAGTAATGGATCATAAATTATATGAAATAATGCGCAATTTCATACTGTTTTTCCCCTGGGCAAAATTGTTGCCATGCCAAATAACAATTCTGTCACACGAGGCAAATAATGGATTATGAAATTGTGTATAATATGCCTATATCGGTATTGTTCATATATGTATACATGTATGCAAACAAATCACTGAGAAAGCAATCAATGCACGCACTTCCTGGTTCGTCACATGACGACGGTTGTGCAAAACCACCAGAAAGAGCCGTAACTGAACTGACGGGGACTCACATCAAGTTACAAAGAACCTTTATTAGTTTGTCTCATGTCAAACCATGCCATGGTAGTCTGCCCATGGGCTGACATCGAAACATGAGAAGCCTCTCACCCCCCTACCTCTTACCTCCCCCTCCCCCCTCACCTGTTCAAAAGCACTGGGGAAAATGTTAAATGAGTAAAGGGGAGATGTGATGGTGGGTGGTGATGATGATGGAGGTGGTGGTGGTGATGGAGTTGTGTGGGTGTATGAAAGAGAAAGAGGAGAGAGAGTGAGAGACTCAAGACACTTTCTTTTGTTGTTGTCCTGACTGGGTTCAACCTTCTTTTTCTCTCTCCATTTTTGTTGTTATTGTTAACTTAATCTAATGAAACCCAACAATGCCTAGCCATTGTGTAGGGTCGGTGCTGACATAGTTCAGGCAATTACAACCCTCTCCTCCTTTCTTCTCCTTTTTGTTGTTGTCGTTATTGTTGTTTCTTTAATCAAAAGCAGAGAATTACAAAATCAATCTGTTTAGCAAAGGTTCAGTCTTCATTCTAGTGTTTCCTCCTTCATACTGAGAGACTCAATATCGCAAAACATTTCAGATGCTGAGGAAACAATCAATGGGTTGAGAACTCAAACAAAAACAAAAGCTTATTAAAATACTAATCTGAACAGGTCTACAAGTCACAACCACAACCAGCATCACTCAGAAGAAACTCCCCTCCTCCATCCACTCGCCCTTCCGTTTCACTGGCTTCTGTGCAGCACATCACTGACAGATCTCAAAGTGACAAATCAAACACAGACAGCAGATCATCCAGAAAACAGCTAAACTGCCATTGCTCAGTCTGCACTCCAGGCTGCCTCCTTGAAAACAACAACAACAAAATGTATATCTTTTAAAAATGCAGATTGATTCTCACACCTCACAAGCAGGGAGATTGTGGTATAATTTACAACATAAAAAGTTATATATATACATACATAAATGTACAAAATATGTCTTGTCCACCAAACATATGAATAAGCACATGCACATACACAAATTGAAACATGCAAACACACCCACCCACACAAACACACACACACACACAGCTAACAGAATCCCAAGCTGATACTCAACATGGCAAAAACTTAATAAACTGAGGCAATGGGCTGAGAACTCAGCATAGAATAGAGAATAAAACAAATCTGGCCTGACCAGAGGCAGGTTGAATAATGCCTGCCTCCAACTAAACAAAGCCAATGCATATCAAGTGCATGCATACTTATGTCCCAATTATGTGTGTCACCATATGTTGCCACACCAAGCCATGTCGGTCCAATTAAGTTGATTTCCATAAATCTGACTGACCTGCAATCACTATGACTTCTGTGCTGTGGGTACCTCTGAGCACTCCCCCATACGGTGTGTGTGTGTGTGAGTGTGTGTGTGTGTGTGTGTGTGTGTGTGTGTGTGTGTGCGTGTGTGTGCGCGCGTGTGTGCACATGCGTGAGTGTGGTACAAGTAATGACTTTGTGTCCATGCATCTGCATTTGTGTGCATCTACTTGTGTGTGTGCATGCCAACATTTTTGCGTGTGCATACAGTTATATTAACTACTACAACTACTGGATGATTTTTTGGTCACCGCTGTCTCTTATATGTATCTTTTTTTAAATCTTTGTACACATGTTCACTGGTAAGACTAGTATCAGTATCAGTAGCTCAAGGAGGCATCGCTGCGTTCTGTCAAATCCATATATGCTATACCACATCTGCCAAGCAGATGCCTGACCAGCAGCGTAACCCAACGTACTTAGTCAGGCCTTGAGAAAAAAAAGAAAAAAAAGAAAAAAAAAAAGAAAAAAAAGAAAAAAAAAGAAGATACGTAACATAAATAAAGATAATAATTACGATATTTATAAGGCGCAAAATCTTGATGAAATCAACTCTAAGCGCACAACAAAAAAAAAAAAAAAAAAAAAAAAAAAAAAAAAAATTTTTTATACAAATTCTGTACTTGATGACCCAAAATCCAACGAGCATTATCACAATAAACCAGTATGTACACTACAGTGAGTAAGTGAGAGGGATAACTGAGAAAGAGAGATAACATGTAAGGGATTGTTTTTTTAAGAACAGAGAGAGAACTTGTGAGAGATAATGTGTGTGTGTGTGTGTGTGTGTGAGAGAGAGAGACAGAGAGAGAGACAGAGAGAGACAGAGAGAGAGAGAGGAGCCAAAACATGATTTGAAATTATGCAAGGTGAGTAAAAGAATTTACAAAAAGCACACACACACACACATATGCACCAACTCTCAGTCTCACATTAAAAAATACATCAACAACAAAACACCTGAATTACAGCAACCCTACATCATTATATTCTGAACACAAACAACAGAACAGCAGAAACACCCTGGTATCATGCTGTTTCCATGGAAACAGGAGAATGAGAACAAGCATGCTGCCAGTGAGAATCTAAGAGTTAAATTTAGCATCTAATCTTATCCCTCTGTGCGAATGTCATTTCAACACAATTACTGCCAGAGTATTGATTACAGCTTTGGGGGTGGGGGTATTCATTTCACTGCAGTCTTATATAAATGATAATATACAGTGCTGTGATAATAAAATCTTATCATTACTGTCATGTACAGACTTGTTCACTGGATAGAAAGCAGCAGGAAGCTTTTGATGAAGAGAGGTGCTTATCAAAGCATTGATGAAAACTGAGTTATCATATTATGTACAGTCCACTGTGTTCTGTACCAGCTGAGAAATTTCTTTGTTTAATCTAACAACTGATTTAACCCCTTGACGGCTGAACCTTGGTGAAATGAGAACAATGTGGTACCAGTCTGAAGGGGCAGTTCCTGCTGTTTATTATATATCATTATTTTAAAATTATTTTGGCTGTTTGTATACTTTTCAACGGTGTCATTGATTTTGCTGAACAAAAGCATTGCAATCCTAAGAGGAAGAAGTCTGATACAGAATGGTGACTGGACATCCTGACCTGCCAGCCCTGTCTAAATTTCAGTACGGTGACAACCCTTCATTGACAAGCATACTCATCACCATCAGTCATGGGGTTAAGAAATTGGACAAAAATTTCTCACAATATGATGTGTTTACATGTCTGAACGCAAGATGTATGATAAATGCAAAATACATGTAAGCATGTTCCACAGAGATCTGAAGTGGGGTCAGTGGTGACAGGTACTGCAGTCCTCAGGACAAATCACCACACAGTGCATGGACCCAGGGGTTTCCACTGAAAACTGCTCCCTAACCAGATAAAACAATTTCCCTTCCTTTATCCCCATGGGAAAATTACTTTACTCCCATTTCCCTCACTCCTACCACAATGTGAATGGGTACCCCACTTCAACTGCGGAAGGTTAAAAAGGTGGATGGAGAGGATTGGCCCTGTCATCCTAGGCCAATGTCTGGGCACATTGGATATTAATTCACTGCCCCCCCTGCTGTAATTTAGTGTACAAAGCCAGAGACCTTTTTAGCATTTCAACTACAATAAAGCTCTGTCAGCATTGACTAATCACAGTATAGCTTCATCCCAAATCATTCACAGTTCAAATTTGCATCACTAATCTGGTACTCTAATGCTGTTTGTGATTCAAAACATATCACCCTTCTTCGTACAGAACTAAGTAACCAATCAGCTCAACCTGTGTGCATTTAACGGAACTCTGGTCTGTTAAACATCTGTTTTTGATTTACTTTTATTTCAGGTTCTCTTCAGCACTTTAAAGAACAGACTGGTAATCAGCCATGAAATGGCCCCATTGCAATTGGCTGGGCTGTAAATACCATAACTTGTTTGATTTCAGCTGTATTTTTCAATCACTCACTTTGAATACTTAGCACTGACATGACATTCTCATACTATTTGTTCATTGTTGACAATAACATTAGTCTGGCAGCCTAAAGTAAGAAATTAAGCCAAAAAGTCTACAAAGAGAGTGTGCATTTCACTGACCTGACATCAAGTAATGTTGAAACATCTAAATGTCTTATGTGAGAATCCTTGCTGTTTTCATAAATTAATGCAATATAAATGTAATAATAAGATTAATTTACTACTATGTAATAATATTAATAATATATTAAAATTAATTTATGTAGCGCTTCCCCTGTCGCTCAAAGTCTAAGTACATAACATTACTACAAACGGCCATGAACCATTGAAAGGTATACTGCCAATATCAGTTTCCAGTTATGGGAGATAAACACGTTCGGTACATGACCATGTTTCAGGCTGCCATATGGTCGCCTTTCGCGGGAGTCCTGATCAGCAGAAAAACACGCGCAACGCTTCAGACTCCTGTGGCCCACACTCCGCCTGTTTCTTGGCAAAGGTTGGGGTTGCCTGGACAATCCCCCATTCCCCACCCTCTCCCTCCCTTCGTTTTAAACCGGCTGCCGGTCTGTCTGTAAGTCTGTCTGTCTTGCTCGCTTTCTTTCCACATTTTCACCCGAAAATAATCACCAACCCGGTAACACCACACCACACAGTGTGATTTATCAGCAACATTTTTTCGTGTTCACATGCACGCACCCTTACGTATGGAAGCAAGTTTTTAACATAACTCTCTCTCTCGATTTTCTGAGCGTGTGAGGACACAAAATGCTAATTGAAGGCTTTCTTGTGATTTTTGTGTGCGGTTTTCTAGATGTTTTTGCGCGTGCGAGGCCATAAGACTGACAGTACGAACCATGTTAAGTTCTGCTGACAACTACAATTAAATGACTTTCAGTATTAGCGCTGATTAAGCCTACTAAGCCTATTAAGTACTATTCTAGTCATGTAGTCAGGCGAAATCCTCGTGATTGCTGCTAACTGCTGCAAAAGTACATTAGCTCTGGTTAAAAAAAAAAAGACAAACGACAAGAACAAAACAGAATAATCCTAAGTTATGAATGGATTCATTGTTTCCAGGGAACTCGGCGGGTTTTTGTTTACGAACGAAGCCGTATTTCACAGTACCAGTCAAAGTCACAATCCCAATAAAGTCACAGAAAAAGTCACAATCCCAATAAACACAGTTGGTCATTTGGTGTTTTATTTTTTATACATTCGTGACAGTTTCATTTGTCTGCCTTTCCGTCTGGGGTGAAACATAGCGCTCTCACATTCACCACACACACAGCACAGCTGGGGAACAGGAATGGGAGGGAGGGGGGAAGGTGTGTGGGGGGAAGGGGAGAACGGTAAACATGTCCGCCAAACGCACGGCAAACGATCGCACGAGGTCACGAAATAACTATTTGTGGAACACACCACGGTCGATGAATTAGTGAGTAAAAACGCGAGTCTGTTCTATATGAATTTATTTCTTTTGTTAACTAATATTTATTTATTCATTCATTTATCTGTTTATTCATTTGTCATTCATTCATTTATTCCTTTTTATTGGGGTGGGGTGGAGGGGCATGTGCGCCACACATACAGTAAACACACGAGGCCAGGAAATAGCTACTTGTTTGAACAACATGCAACAATCGATGATTAAGTGAAGTTAAAAGTGAGAAGCACTTTATCTTCACCTATCAACTATTTATGGGGGCCACACGCAAGGAAAACAACCGCACTAGGTGACAAAACGACTATTTGTAGAACACACTACCACCATCGATGAATTAGTGAGTTTTAAGAGTGCTTCCATCTTAATTTATTACTCTGTTTATTTTCTTGGTGGATGGCGGGGGAGGAGGATAATCATTCTGCCACATACACAGAAATCAATCATACGATGTCACGAAATAACTATTCATTGAACAACACAACAAAAACCATGATTTCATATAGTGAAATAAAAAGGGTTATTTGTGCATGCGTGTGCGCGCGCGCGTGTGTGTGTGAGTACTTGCGTGCTAGAGAGAGAGAGGGGGGGGGGGGGGGGGGAGGGGAGGAGGAAGGGCGAGACAGAGAGAATGAGAGACAGACAGACTGAGATGGAGGGACAAGACTGGTTGGAATCCGAGTGCTTTCTTAATTATAGCTTTAACCACTGTTTTAGTTGAGTAAAGCACTGGGTATAAAATTAGCGAAAGTGCAAGACGGGGACAGACAAGAGGGAAGAGAGAAGAGAGAGAGAGAGAGAGAGAGAGAGAGAGAGAGAGAGAGGGTGGGGGGGTGAGCGAAGAACGGACTGAAACAAAGACAGAGTTGAGGGAAGGAAGGTTGACAACTTAGAGGAAAGAGAAGGGGGTGGGTGGGTAGGGAGGGGTTGGCAGCAAAGAACGGATTGAAACGAAGACAGAGAGAGAGAGAGAGAGAGAGAGAGAGAGAGAGAGAGAGAGAGAGGGGGGGGGGGGGGTGAGCGAAGAACGGACTGAAACAAAGGCAGAGTTGAGGGAAGGAAGGTTGACAACTTAGAGGAAAGAGAAGGGGGTGGGTGGTAGGGAGGGGTTGGCAGCAAAGAACGGATTGAAACGAAGACAGTGAGAGAGAGAGAGAGAGAGAGAGAGAGAGGGGGGGGGGGGGTGAGCGAAGAACGGACTGAAACAAAGACAGAGTTGAGGGAAGGAAGGTTGACAACTTAGAGGAAAGAGAAGGGGGTGGGTGGTAGGGAGGGGTTGGCAGCAAAGAACGGATTGAAACGAAAACAGTGAGAGAGAGAGAGAGAGAGAGAGAGAGAGAGAGGGGGGGGGGAGGGAGAGAGAGGGAGGGAGAGAGAGAGACAAATTAGCAAGCACAGACACACAGACACTCGCACACAAAGGAACAGAGATAGAGACACTGATCACCGCCATGAAACAAACCAAACCAAAACAAAACTTGCAAAATGCCTCGCGCGCTATTTTAAGCACAGTTTCAATTCACAAGGTATTCATACCCTGTGAAGAAGAATGTCAACCAACAACTGCGGTGACTATTCCCCAAGGTCGCTTGCTTTTTTGGTGTGTGTGTGTGTGTGTGTGTGTGTTGACCCGCTGGCAAGGCGAGCATGTCTTAACTATACAATGACCTGACACCTGTACCTGGTTATTGGTTAAAAAAAAAAAAAAAAAAAAAAGAAAAAAAGAAGGTTTTATTGCCTTTTACGGTCATGGGTACAGTGAATTCATTTCCACAGTGTAGCCAAATAGGCTCGGCGCTGGAAGCTCCCCCCCACTCCCCCCGCCACCTTTAACTCACCCGCACCCCACCCCTCCCCCAAACCGAAATCGAGTTTCCCATTCACACCAGGTGGAGTGAGAAAAAATCCGAGTGAAGTGTATTTTCTAAGGACACAACACCATGCTCAAACGGAGCCTAAAACCCTGATAACTGAACCAACGCCTTACCGATTCTCTCATGAAACCCCCACTGATTCAGTGTGTTAATCTTTACACAGTGAACGTAACTGACGAGAAAAAGAAAATTTATGAAAAAAACAAAAGGCGACAAGGCGACAACACAACTTGGAACCATGCCACAGACAGACAGAGACACATCTTTTATTTTCAGATATGCAAAAGTCTTCAATGTCTGCAATTTTTTTTCCCATCCTCTGTTCGAGAGCATTTCCAAACGAAAGGTACTCATCGTGAGGAATGTCAAAGACAGAATGCTACTGAGAGAGAGCGAGAGCGAGAGAAAGAGAGAGAGAGAGAACCAACTTGTAATATATTTTTCCAGTGTACTGAGATTTTACGCACAATAACAAAAATGCTTTTCCCCACCCGACCATAGTGTTTTAGAAAATTAATAAAGAAACGCACACACAAAAAGAGAGGGAAAACTGAAAGAAGAAGAAGATGATAAGAGAGAGAGAGAGAGAGAGAGAGAGAGAGAGAGAGAGAGAGAGAATGTTGTGGTGGTAGTGTCACAGTATCAGATGCCGTGAGATGGCCACAACTTTTAATTAACTCCCTGTGGGCCATACCACCTGTGGTGGATGGATGTCGATAATGAGTTATATGAGGAAGAGAAGGAAAAGCGGAGTGTGGAGGAGGGCTGCACATGGACAGAGAAGGAAACTGAGAGGAGCGGCAGTGGGTGGGGCAGGAGGGGTAGGGGTGGGTGGTGGTGGTGGTAAGGCATAAGGCATGACGTCAGGCTTTTTATATGACAGTGAATACACACAGGTGTTGTGTTTGAAGGTGTGTCCCACAAACGGTCAAGGGTGTGGCACCACTTGTGAAACACAAAGTCGTCACCAAAAAAAAACATGTACTTCCAATACTAAAAAAAAAAGAGATGACCAATTGTAGAACATCACCTTCCCAACCCTCAACAACAACAACAGCAAACCTAATAAATTAATATCACAGGAAATGATAAAAGAGTGGCATGAAATCATTATAAATATGTATTGCGTTATACTGTATAGTATTGCACTGCACTGTTTTCTACTGTATTGTATTGTATTGAGTCTTGTACTGCATTGCGTTATACTGTATAGTATTGCACTGCACTGTTTTCTACTGTATTGTATTGTATTGAGTCTTGTACTGCACTGCGTTATACTGTATAGTATTGCACTGCACTGTTTTCTACTGTATTGTATTGTATTGAGTCTTGTACTGCACTGCGTTATACTGTATAGTATTGCACTGCACTGTTTTCTACTGTATTGTATTGTATTGAGTCTTGTACTGCATTGCGTTATACTGTATAGTATTGCACTGCACTGTTTTCTACTGTATTGTATTGTATTGAGTCTTGTACTGCATTGCGTTATACTGTATAGTATTGCACTGCACTGTTTTCTACTGTATTGTATTGTATTGAGTCTTGTACTGCATTGCGTTATACTGTATAGTATTGCACTGCACTGTTTTCTACTGTATTGTATTGTATTGAGTCTTGTACTGCATTGCGTTATACTGTATAGTATTGCACTGCACTGTTTTCTACTGTATTGTATTGTATTGAGTCTTGTACTGCATTGCGTTATACTGTATAGTATTGCACTGCACTGTTTTCTACTGTATTGTATTGTATTGAGTCTTGTACTGCATTGCGTTATACTGTATAGTATTGCACTGCACTGTTTTCTACTGTATTGTATTGTATTGAGTCTTGTACTGCATTGCGTTATACTGTATAGTATTGCACTGCACTGTTTTCTACTGTATTGTATTGTATTGAGTCTTGTACTGCATTGCGTTATACTGTATAGTATTGCACTGCACTGTTTTCTACTGTATTGTATTGTATTGAGTCTTGTACTGCATTGCGTTATACTGTATAGTATTGCACTGCACTGTTTTCTACTGTATTGTATTGTATTGAGTCTTGTACTGCATTGCGTTATACTGTATAGTATTGCACTGCACTGTTTTCTACTGTATTGTATTGTATTGAGTCTTGTACTGCATTGCGTTATACTGTATAGTATTGCACTGCACTGTTTTCTACTGTATTGTATTGTATTGAGTCTTGTACTGCATTGCGTTATACTGTATAGTATTGCACTGCACTGTTTTCTACTGTATTGTATTGTATTGCACTGCGTTATACTGTATTATATTTCACTGTATTGTAGTCAGCAGTATTGTCAACAGCTGCACAAGGTGGACCACAGGGCCAGCGGAAAAGTCTTGACGATCTCCTCTGAAAGAAGAAGACCCTAGTGTAAAATAAATAAATAAAGAAAGAAAACAAATTTGAATAAAATGAAAGAAAAAAAAGAAAAGAAAACAGCTTTTAAAGCACAATCAACAAACCAAGCAAACTCAATGATCTGCATTACTTATTATTATTATTATGAATATTATTACTTTTTTTTAAAATACATTACTCAGAACACAATCTGATGTAGAAGCTACAAAATAATGATCTTAAAAAAAGACAAAAAAAAGAAAAAGAAAGAGACTTGCATTAGAAAATCATGCATTTTGCTAACACCATCAACTAACTACTGTTGTGAAAGAACAAAACAAAAAAAATTCATTACAAAATTTCACTTCATTATAGCAAGCCCCAGTTATAATAAAGCCATTTCTGTACCGTTTATGTTGATTTATTTCATTTCTAGAAACTTCTGTGCATGTGTGTTTGTGTGTGTGTGTGTGTGTGTGTGTGTGTGTGTGTGTGTATGTGTGTGAGCACATGCGTGTGCACATGTGTGCATGGAAGTGTGTGAGCAAGTGAGTGAATGACTATGTGTGCATGTGCGCAACTGTGTGAAAAAGTGTGTGTGTGTGTGTGTGTGTGTGTGTGTGTGTGTGTGTGTGCGTGCGCGCACGCACATGCTTGTGGGAGTTGTGCGTTTTCCATCTGTCTATGCCATGTGTGACGCAGCTTGATCCAACAGAACTCCAGAGCAACAAAAATCGACCAGGCTTTGCCGCAGAGGTCCCTGGATTATGCTGGATTATACACAGTAATACATGCATGTATACACATTGGTGGGGACCTCTCACCCAATCGATATTCTATGCTGATGGTTTGGTCCGGATTCTTTGCACTGAGTAATGCAGGATCATGAATTTAAAGACCAACAATGAAAGGTGTTGATTACAGCTGTGTTGTGTTCATTTGATCACTGGTTACAGGGGGATAGAGAGAGAGAGAGAGAGAGAGAGAGAGAGAGAGAGAGAGAGAGAGACAGACAGACAGACAGAGACAGAGAGAGAGGAGGAGGAGGATGGGGGAGGAAAGATACACTGATCTGTAGATCTATACTATTTATCTAGAGGAAAGGAGAATTCATGCGTGTAAACATTATAAAACAAACATGGTTACACAACAACACCACCACCAATAATAATACTAAAATAACAACAACAGGTCATTCAACTTGACTCCAACACTGAACTGCCAAAAAAGGCTGCCCAATGGCAGGTTTTTCATCTGCCGTGATCATCAACAAAGAACATATATAAGTCAACAGAGCGGAGAGACATGTAACACCAGAACCCCATGCATAATTCATTGTGATCTCCGATATAAACCTGTCTGTCCAACGTGGTGCGCAAAAAATGGAGTATGACTGCATACATGGCCGGGCTAACTGGCAACGATTGCTTAGTTTTAACAATGAAGAGTACTTGAAATTTAATCAGACTGATTCAAGCACGAAAACATCCAAGTGCCTGGGAATTCCTTGTTTACATACAGAACTTTCTTGCATAATTCTAGGAAATGTTCTGCTAATGATACATTCAAGAAACACAAAATGACACACACACACACACACACACACATATATATATATATACAGTGAGAGAGAGAAAGACAGACAGAGACAGAGAGAGAGAGAGAGAGAGACAGAGAGAGAGAGAGAGAGAGAGAGAGAGAGAGCCAATTTAAATTTGATACCCAATTGACTTTTCATTCAACAAATAATTGCCACCACTGCACCAATGCACAAACTTTGCAAAGAAATACCCTCCCCCCTCACACACACACACACACACACACACACACACACACACACAGAATCAAAAAATAAAATTACAACACAAAAAAAGATGAAGTTGCTCAGGATGTCAGGTTTCTGTGCTGTGCTGCCAGCAGGCTGAACAAAGAGAAAAGTTCCAGAGCCCCTGAGAACAGTGGCCAACTGACACTGCAGGTGTTTATTGATTTCTGCCTGTGGCCACTGTCAGACCACGGCCCTCAAAGTCTGGCATGCCTGGCCACAAAGTTTAACACAGCCATTTTCTGCACTTTCGAATCCAAACAACAACAATGCTATTGCATGAAAGCAAGTGTTTTTCTTCACATTCTGGAAGGAAAGTTAATGCAGTTTCTTCTTCTCGGTTGCAGTATATTTTCTCTCTCTCTCTCTTTTACATGCATCAATGTGTTGCTCAACATCAAGAAGTAAAATGGTGTGGGCTATTATGAGAAAATTTGCTTTTTATGATTAAAAAAAAAAAAAATGTTTCAGTTGATATCACTTTGATAATTGTATGAAGTCTTTTATTTGGTATGGGCTTTTTATGTGTACATGTATACATACCAGCCATATAATACAGGCAGCCAATCCCCCATTTTCAGGGATATGCATCTTGGTGTGCTCATGTTTCAAAAACACAGCCAACACTGACATGGATGACAGGATCATTAAAGTTTAATAACATGCTAATTTGCTGACTAACTATAGTAACTTTGATCTTAAGCCTATGCATACACATAAAAAGGGATTAAGGCATTAGCAGGTCTGCACGGGTGTGATTCATAATATATGCACTGCTGAGCTGGGAGATTGGAAAAAGTCCTTTATCCACCAAGTGCTAACTCAAAGGTGTAAGCTGACTGTGAAAAGAGAGCAAGATATTTCATATAATGGGAGCGAATCACTAGTGAGAATTTCTGGAAGAGGAATAGACTCTTGCATCACATTATCTTCTTAGCCTCTGGCAAAGTCCTCAAACATAATAACCCCTTTTTTTCTGACATTACTGACTTAGGCTGACACAAGTCAAGTCAAACTCAAATACTTCGCAGCTTTCTTTCACCTTTTTTTTCTTTCTTTAAACACACGTGTACACACAAAAAGTGACCCAATGACATGCATACACACAGATCTTTATTTCTGTTCAAATGATCTCATGGAACAAATTCAATGAAAAACAACAACAAAACAAATGAAAAAACAAAACAAAAAAAACCAAAAAACTTTCCTTTATGAGATCTAACATGTTTCATTAAATAGAGAGAGACAGAGAGGGAGAGAGAGAGAGAGACAGAGACAGAGAGACCGAGAGAAAGGGAGGAAGTCTGAAGTTACAAGGTTGTGAGAACATTTCTGAAACAGGAAACAAGCAATACAGGTTATCCTGCATTTCACTCCCTACGGAGGATCAGTTTTGAAGTGACTAGAGAGAGAAAGAGAGAAAGGAAGAGAGGGGGAGGGGGATTAGCGGCAGGAAGCTAATGCATTAGCATCTATGTCTGCTGTATCCAAAATTCTAAATTCACAACCCTGCCTCATCCAAAGTGTCCGAGTTGGGTCTGACCTCTGTGGCAGTCATGTCACAACATTTATCTCCATCTGGAGAGCTCTGCATGTCAAGTGATTTGGTCCACACACGCACAATCTTAGGTGCAAGTTTCCCTAGTCAAGAGAGAGAGAGAGAGAGTGACAGGGATAGATAGAGACAGACAGGCAGACAGAGAGAGAGGGGAGAGGCTGAGTAGAGAAAAAAAGAGAGAGGGCAGACTGGAGAGAGGGGAGAGAGGAGAGAGAGAAAGAAAGAGAGAGAGACAGAGACAGAGAGAGAGACGCGGTGAGGGAGAGTCTGTAAAGAAAGAGAGCAGAACTAGAGAGAGAGAGAGAGAGAGAGAGAGAGAGAGAGAGAGAGAGATGCCCAGACAATGTTGCAAATTTATGCATGAGCAATAACATGTTTTTTCTGCATTTGGCACTCTCTATGGAGAATCAAATATGCATACAACACACACACACACACACACACAACACGCACACACAAACAAAGGGAGGGGGGTGTCTATTTATCATATTTATGAGAACATTGAAGTTACAAACTGATTATATTTCCTGCATCCAACTCCCCCCAAAGGGTGATTGATTTCATCAAATATGAATTGAGAGAGAGAGAGAGAGAGAGAGAGAGAGAAGGAGGAAGGGAGAGAGAGAAAGGCAGAGGCTGATGGAAAGAGAGGCAGTGAGAGAGAGCAACAGAGGTGATGTATCCCAGAGTACATTATGCACCCTTCTCATGTTTCTGTCAGATTCTCACAAACACACATACTAGTCACTATACACATAACTGTACACATACTAACACATTCCAAACATTTACAAGGCTTGTTCAATCACAAAGTTAACATTGCTGTCAAAATAAAACGGGGGGAAAAGTGGAAAAAAAAAAAAACCCAAAAAACAAAAACAACAACAAAACAAAAACAAAACAAAAAAACAAAAACAAAAAACAAAAAAACAAACAAACAAAAAAACAAACAACAGACACAGAACTCATAACTCAAAACGTTGTTTTTTTTTTATTCTAGGCAAGGCCCATTCTTCCAATATGTCCTTGCTAATCTACATCAGTTACAATAACACACACACACATAATGGAACGGGGAGAAAGAGAGAAGAAAAAACAAAACAAAAAAGTCCTGCAGAAGGAATATGATAAAGAATACACACATACACACACACAGATTGACAAATGGATGAGAGAGAGAGAGAGAGAGAGAGAGAGAGAGAGAGAGAGAGAGAGAGAGAGAGAGAGAGAGAGAGAGAGAGAGAGAGAGAGAGAGAGAGAGAGAGAGAGAGGTGGGGAGGGGAAAAGAAATATGTCATCAGTATTGACAACCAAATGACTAAAGCCACACTGTTGTACTTGTTATCATCAAATCCACATAGTTATAGACAGTTGTAACTGATACTAAAACAACAACTACCATCACCCATATCACTTAGTTATACAACAGCTATTGTCACCATCATGATGGAATGAAATGAACATATTCATGCATGCACACAAATTAGAAGAAAATGAAAGAAATGCAAACAAGCAAACAAAACAGCTACAACCAGCACGACCTGGTGGAAGAGGTAAACTGATATGATGTTGAATCATTCTGTTTTTGGACTTTGTGGCACTATATAGACTCTCCCCTGACTGCAAGACAGGCAAAGAGATTTGTGGAAGGCAGGGGAGTGGAGGCACAGAAGCCACGAACATGTACCTCAACAGCTCTACACACACACACACACACACACCATCCCAGATAACTCTAGCATCTGTCTACTGGTATGTCTTGGCACTGGCCCTCAAGACCCTAAACCATACGTCATAAATTAAAATTCTACCTTTTTTGTTTTCTTTTTCTTTTTTTTCTTTTTTGCAGCACTTCAACTGACGCATCTTGGAACCCTTGGGAGATGCGCGCGCGAGCGAGCGAGCGAGCGAGCGAGAGAGAGAGAGAGAGAGAGAGAGAGAGAGACAGACAGACAGACAGACAGTTCTAGTGTACAGGTAAATTACAGTTCGTTCTGAGCAAACGTTATTGCGTCAATAACATCTGAGCTCTGCCTTCAACCCTCTCCACCCGTCCACCACCCCTACCCCACTCTCCCACTACTTCCCCATCCCACCACCCTTCTGTCTCTCCCTCTCTGTCAGATGTGTAGCGCGCGCGCACACACACACACACACACACAAGCAGAGGAACCAGCACAGCGGCAGAATCGAAAGCTAATTTTAGCTCTCGTTAGCTCGAGCTTGGCACTGCCAGAACCCCCACCCACCTCCCCTCCCCTCTCTCACACTTCCCAACCTTTTTCCCGCCACCCCCATCTCCCAATCCTCTGTGCTATATTATATTCACCCACTCTCCCTCTCTCTCCTCTCGCCCCGACCTAACTTTCCCGCCCACCAAAAAATCAATAACACTCTTTCCCCGCTGGGATTTTTTTTTTTTTTTTATATCTCCCCCCCCCCCCCCACTCTCCTAGTCTCTCTCTCTCCGATTTTCCGAGCGCACAGGGAAAGCTAACTCACTCTCTCTGAATCGCAGCTCCAGAGAAAACTGCGTCGGAAGGAAGGTTCCCAATATAAAACTAATCCGAGCCACAGTGACATAGCCATTGATTTGAGGGCTCTTTCTCAGCTTCCTGCCTTAACTTGTGTCTTAGAAACACTATTGATGAAAGTATGCACCATGTGTACGACATAGGAACTCATTCAAGGCTGACGCTTCGGAAAAAAACAAAAACAACAACAACAAAAAACCACCAAAAAACCCCCAAACCAACAACAACAACAGGGAAAATAATAAACAATGAAACTGGTGTTGCTCTGTGTGTGTGTGTGTGTGTGTGTGTGTGTGTGTGTGTGTGTGTGTGTGTGTGTGTGTGTACTCTATTATATGAGTGTGTGTGATGCACTGTGTATATACATACATATAATATACATACACATACAATGCACATTCTGTGTGTACATGTGTGCATATATGCATGTGTGTGTGTGTGTGTGTGTGTGTGTGTGTGTGTGTGTGTGTGTGTGTGTGTACACGCATGCGAGTGCATGCTTGTTTCTCCTCCCCCTACTAAACCACAGCCCTTTACATTAAAAAGCTAAGGGTTATTAAGAAATGTCTTTCATTTAAGACAGAAGCTCTCTACTCTCTGTTGTATCATATAGAAAATTAATATTCCAACATCTTTTGCACCAAAACAAAACAACAATCAATTTCAAGCAAAGAGAATAAGAAGAAAAAGAAAAGATGAGCAAAACTAATGACCCTAATCAGAAAAAAAAAAAAAATGTTTGCTGCCAAAGTACAGTTCATATTCAGAGTGATATTGTTCTGTGGTTAGTAATTTGCAACCTAGTAATGGACCATGGAGTTTACTAAATGCGAAGGATAATGAGATGACTGATGAGTCATAGCATATGAACAGACAACATAATAACAATAATATGTTGTAATGTGAATTTAAATGAAAAAAAAAGCAACAAACAACTACAATGTTCTTAAAATTAGGACTCTAGGCACTTCACAAAAAAGGCAGACACACAGACACACGCTCACACATAACCACACACACACACAAGCACACAAACTGTGGACAAGAATTACACAACCAGAACAATGTAATGGCATGGGGTGTTCTACATTCATTCAACTGTGATATAATATTATGGTGGAAATAATGTCAAACTGGTAGGTGGTCATCACTATATCTACCAAGGTTGCTTCAGGTTATTAAGCTCCCTGCCACCCCACCCACCACCCAATTCAGTAATCATGATACTTTATCTACAGCAATGAAGGGCAACGGAATGAATCATCCTCATATCATATTCACACACACACACACACAGAATTGGGTGAAAGCCTGTGTGTGTGTGTGTGTGTGTGTGTGTGTGTGTGTGTGTGTGTGTGTGAGAGAGAGAGAGAGAGAGAGAGAGAGAGAGAGAGAGAGAGAGAGAGAGAGAGAGAGAGAGAGAGAGAGAGAGAGCACTTGTCTATAGTATTCATTTACATGAAAACAAGAAACACAGGGTTTTGGGATGAGAGTGAGAGAGTATAATAATTAACATGGTATATAACTATATTTACACAAGATAGTGAGATAACCTAAGTGAGATAAATGGAGATTTAAATGTGATAAATTTACACCAACAGTATTATAGTTCAATTATAAACAAACAATTGGGAGATATAAAGTCAGTGAGGATTTTTTTTCTTTTTCTTTTAAAAATAAGTGAGATTTCAAACTCCATGATTTTGTGGACAAATGCCTCTGTATCATCATATCATGTATTCAAACCAGAATACATCAAAACGATTCAGTCAACTCAGACAGAATGATCCTTTCTCAATCAAACTAAAAAATTAATACAATTCGCCAAAATCATATGATGGCACCCACTTCTATCGACACTTTCAATACGTGCCTGTAATATTCTCTCTTCATTATTTGGTCATTATTGGAGAGAAGTTGGCACTCACATCAGCAAAATGCATTATTGCAGTTTATCCAGGCATGGTTCCAACTGAATCCTTGCATGCATCTGGAACGATAGGGTTGGAGAAAATGGCTCTGATTTCCTAACTGGTTTTGCACATGTACAACTTGTGCAGTGATGCCAAGATTTTTGTTCTCTATCAGTGTATGCCAAAGCCTCAAGTTATTCATGAACTGGTTTTGAATGCTTGTTACACAATTGAACAGTCTTTTTTTCCTCTGTTGAAATATAACAAGAAATAACAAGAACAGAACATACTATGATTCTGTGCCACCTGAGGCCAATTGCTGCATGAAAACAGATGTTTCCTTTCAGACATCTGCAATAAAGGGAGAAGTATATATAGTGTAATGTCTACAACTTGATGCAAAACATTACAGATGTATGTACAGTACTTCGACTCAAAAGGAAATTAAATACAAATTGAAGCAAACATCATTTATAACAGATCATGAGTTAACATAATTTTGCAAGTTTTAATTCTTACATGATGCATGACATAGACATAGATATTAAGGGTAGGGGGAATATTTCTAATTATACTCTGTGTGTGCATGTGCGTGCGTGTGTGTGTGTGTGTGTGTGTGTGAACGCCTGGGTATCAAATAGTGCTCCAAACTTATCAATCAAAATTGTGTGTGCGTGCCCTTGCGTTTTACTTTTAGGTATGTTTGGCACTGCTTTATTTTTAACACTGTTGTACTGATATTGCTTTTTGTGAACATAATGTATCTTTAACTTCTTGGTGTACACACACACACACACACACAGAGTCAATGGCCACAAAGACACACATACATACACTTTACACACACTCTCTCTCTTACACACACACACACACACACTACAATTGCAATGTGTCAAGTCCTTGATCTATCCAGGCTAGCTCCTTTGGAGGCTCAGCTCTACATTACCAGTACTGTAGCAGGGCAGGGCAAACAATGGGGCAAGTTGCAGAACAGGTTGGGGGCCTCTCTACCCACATGACATAATTCAACCCTGACCACTACACCTTTACACCACTGCCTGACCACACTACACCTTTAGAAAATACCACTGCCTTGGTCACCTCTAATGTGGACCCACAGCCTGCATGACCATGGCTTTCTTGTTGAATTAATCAGGCATGCACAGCAAGTCTCACCACTAAATACCTGTTGCTTGGTGGTGGGGGTGCCTGCACGAGGAAGGTTTCCTTGCTTGTACTGGTCCAGTGGAAACACACTGAATGGAGGCAGTCATTTACTGTGTAGAAGAAGTGGTGTTTGGGGTTGTGAGGGGCAGGGGCGGAGGGGTAGACAAATTAAGTTGTTGTTTTTTTTTATTCTTGATTCTATCCCTCGTTTAGCACAGCCACATATTTCTGCATTATCGTTGTGTGAAACTGAACTTTTGTGGTTGTGGTTGCTGCATGCCTTAAATTTATCATCTCTACTCACTGAGTGAGATTGTCTATCTTCTTTGATCTATTATTTAATTAATTAGTTTGTCATTTATATTTATATATTCATTTATTTGTTCACTTAGTCATTTATCAATTTCTAAAAAAAATGTATTTATGTATTTAATTATTGATAAAATTTATCTACTTATCTATTTATTAATCTATTTACTTACTTATTCCTGAAAATATTAAAGTATGCGTTGCCAGTAAGAAAAAAAAAGAAGAAAAAAAAAGTTGCTGCATGCCCCCTCTCCCCACCTTCCCCCTTCTTCTCAACATTAGTACACACACGTGTGTGTGTGTGTGTGTGTGTGTGTGTGTGTGTGTACATGAACATGTGTTATACATGTAATCCCACATGTCTGAATGAATGTTTTTGCCTGCACGGCGTATGTATGAGCAAATGTATTTGGTGTTCCTGTGTGCGTGTGCATGGGAGAGAAACTTCCTGCCGCATCTTGTTGTTTATAAACTACATTCTGCTTACCACCCAATGCATTTCTGCTTAAATTCTGAACACCAGCGCTGTTTAGATTAAAAAAATTTGTCAAGAGCGGAAGAGTACTTTACAGAAACATTGTGGAATGTTTTCAATTACAGCTGAAATGTATACAGTCCCAAACTAACCCATATTTTGAAGTAAACTGTTTTTTTCATTAGTATTATTGTTTCGGTTTTTTTGTTAAACAAAACTTTTGAAAGAAGATTATAACGGCTGCAGTTTTATATACATGTACGCTGATGACGTCTGATAAGGAAGGAAAAGATTAAAGGTCCCATAGTCTTTTATGGCCATAGGGGCAGTGAAGTGATATCCACTGTGTCCAGGGCTATGCACAGCAAGGCTTCCACATCAATGATATGACCAACTGACCAAGACACGTCACCATTGAAGCCAGACACAATATGTGAAATACTAGGGGTGGGGGGTACTCAAAGAAAGACACTGACTTATCCCATAAGAAGTAAGTTACATATACACAGACTGTGTTTTGACACAAACCATGGTTTTTGAAATAAACACATGTTTGTCACATTTACTATGATTTAGATCTGCATTACCAGTACAACAGCTAGTCGTTACAAGGTATAATCAGGAAAACCATGTCCCCTCATGAAACTGAACCACTGTACATAACTAAACACTGCATGGGATACATGAACAAAATCAGCTAACAACAACCATCCATTCATAGTCAACACAGGTGTTGATTTAACTGTCCACAAGACCCACTCTTAGAATTTTTTCGTGTGTATGTCACTATGTGTGTGTGTGCATGCATGCTTGTGTGTATGCACATGTGCATGCGTTGGTGTACGCATTGTGTGTGTGGAGGGAGGGTGTGTGTGTGTGTGTGTGTGTGTGTGTGTGTGTGTGTGTGTGTGTGTGTGTGTGTGTGTGTGTGTACGTGCACACTTGCATAGGCATATGCATGAATATGAGAGCATATGTACATGTATATGCAAGCATAATCACACATTTTGCTTGGTTCTGTTTCATATCACCATAATTATGTTAATAATACTTTTCAGTTACTGACTGGTTGAATAAATGTTTTAAACATTTAACACACACCAGAGATTAAACCAACTGCTGCCACATTGGAATGGTGCCGAAAAAAGAAGAGATAAAAGAGGTTCCGCGGTGAAGGCTGGGGAAAAAACGAAAAAAAAAAAAAAAAAAAAGGCATCGTCTAGAGCTCCTCTCTTCCAAACCCCCAAAAGATCTTTGTTACTGAATGCATATTTTAGAATAATTAATCGACTAAAAAAACACAAAAAAACACCGCTGAATGTTATATTACTTTTTTCTCTCTTTGTTTTCAGTACGACATGTACGAAGAAGGAAACTTTCGCGGCATTATTTTAAACGCAAGCGGTACGAACGATTCACAAAGCTGCGCCATCGCCATCGAAGCAACACGATACAACGACGCACAAGGCTTTTGCTTCGTGTGGCCGTTTTCTAGGTCAACATGGCGGCGGTGGCGGTGTAATTGATAAATGTGTAATGTGACCCCCACCCCTGCCCTTCACTCCCGGGCAGTTCCTGATCACCCTGGCAGCCCCTTTGTGCTGTCTGTGCAGAGCTGTAGCTCGACACGATGAAGAAATCAATGGCGGCCTCACCCGCTACTCTAGTCCTCGTCAACACGGATATATTTGCAAGAGACGGATGAAAGATTAAAGACTGATAGTCTAAATAAAAATAAAAATAAAAATAAAAGAAAATTAAAATCATAATAAAAGGCAATTTATCGTTTTTTGAGTTTCTTTTTAAATGCCCGTGTTTATTTCAGCACTGTTTAGAAAGCTGGAAACACAAACATTTATTTATAATTATACTCTCTCTCTCTCTCTCTTGTGAGGATGCACTGTATTCCTAAAACACCTTCCCCCACCTTTCCTCCCATTGAAATTTGGGGCAAATTGTGCATGGTGAACAATAACATGACATGCTATGCTTATTTATTATAAATAGTAATAACATGTAAACTTCAATGTGTCTTTCTGTTCAAAAGAGAATAGTTGACAATGGTAGAAAACGGCAAGAATTAAACTCTAAAGCAGACATAAATCAGTATCCCATTTACTGGACCTGGAGAACCACAATTTTAAATTTTTTTTTTATCTGTATGTGTGTAACTCTCAAGAGCTAACACAGTACAAGCATACTTAACTTAACATCTTGTGGTATTGCATCAGACTCTCTCTCTCTCTCTCTACACACACACACACACACACGCACACACACACACACACACACAGAGTAACAAACACACTTAACATTCGCATAACTCATGATCAAGAAAGAGTGGCAGACAGACAGCCTGTGATACCGACAGTGAGAGACAGAGAGAGAGACGAGACAAAGAAACACTAGAAACATAGAGGGAGAGCAAACAAGGGTGTCAGAGGGCAGTCCATTCCTTTCAGTTTTATCATCCATCACCATGAGTCAGGCATGCACAGGCACACAGATAACACACACACACACACATATCTATCTGCCTACAGGCAGACACACACATCTGCCTACAGGCACGCGCGCACACACACACACACACACAAGCTCATCTGTCCACACACACACACACCACATGTGCCTGGGAGTAAAGCAGAGTACAGTGAGGTTACCTCTCCCTACCTGCATTCCACCCTGCTACCAGCCACAAAAGAAAGCAATGACATGTATGACAATCCCATGTTGGGAACATCACTGTTCTTATTTCCGCACACCACATACATTACACAAAGTGACACAAGTGCTGCTGTTGCATACCATATCATACACAGGTTCTAGGGAAGATTCTCACAGTCAAACATAACTGGCACACAGACGCACACTCAATATGAGTCAAGTCAAGACGCATATTAACCCATGGCCCTGCACTGAAACAGGATTCTACCAATGACGGATCTTCATGGATAGATCTATATTCATGTTACTAACTTTGTTTTACCCCATTCTTTGTTTGTATCCTTAATATCCTTTAAAACATAAAAAAAAAACACACAAAAAACCAAACCCCAAAACAGGTCACCCTCCCCCCAATATATAGCTTGAACCATAAAACATGAACAAGAAAAGAGAAAAATAATATTGAGGAAGTGTCTGGGTTTGTTCCATGTACCTTTTATTTACCTGTGTGCTAGCTGAATAGGTAGCGTAAGCAGCACTGACTTTAAGTTGTGTACCTTGTCAATGGAGACAGTTACCACTCTACTATTTGTTAATCATTTCATCTCCTAGCCTCATTGTTTGTTAATTTCCAGTTAATAAAGAAACATTTTCAAAACAGTGTGGGTCAAATCAATAACACTTTAAACAAACACTTTCTTTTTCCTTAATTACTTACCTGTCCTCTTGAATAATTACTGCCAGCTATTGTTACTTTCTTCTTATGCATGGCCATTACAGTGTTGGAGTTTTACAATTTTACAAGGTATACACAAGGGTGCAATGATGATGCATGTTGCTTGTAATGCCTTCAGCACAATCAACTGTGACAATATTTTCCTGGACACTGCTCAGGTGTGTAGTTCAGGATCTGAAAAGTGCTCACCCACTGGTTGGTTGTCATTTTTAATTTTGATTTCAAAGAGAGTGAAAAATGTCATGCAACTGACAAGATGTCCACAGTATGGCTATAAACAAATGTCCAACTCTCAGAAAAAAAAAAGAAGTTAAAATAACTTAATGTGTTGTGCACTGTCACTGTTTCAAACTGTGAAAAGGTGATATTTCTGTTTAGCTTCACACTGACTGTGTGATTTTACATTGAAATTTTGTATGTTATCTTTAACATTTTGCTTTAGAGACTTCATGAGTTAACCACTCTCAATTTCTTGGACAGTTGGAGGTAATAAATTATGATATCATATTCTTAATCTTATGGATTTTTTTCTCCCCCTTTGGCTGCATACACACCATACACTTTGGCTAAAGTATTCACAGAAAAAAAAGCATGTGATACAGATGCTTTGCGTGTGTGTGTGTGTGTGTGTGTGTGTGTGTGTGTGTGTGTGTGTGGATACACATGTTTTGTATGAAATTCATGTGAATGTGTACACTTTTAAAACACTTTCAGAGGGACTGAGAAAGAATAGCAATTGGGGGAGAGACAGAGCAGAGCTAGAGAGAGAGAGAGAGAGAGAGAGAGAGAGAGAGAGAGAGAGAGAGAGAATATGCCATGCCACACCTACTTCATAAGTTCATGTATTATATGATAATAGAGTAAGATAGAAGTAAGGTGATGATAACAGATAAACATTCAGGTAAATGAGAGACAGAAGAATGCAACGCACATTTGCGCAAGTGCAACACACACACACACATAATGACACACACACACATACACAACTCAGTGACACACACACACATAATGACACACACACACACACATACACAACTCAGTGACACACACACACACACACATAATGACACACACACATACACAACTCAGTGACACACACACACACACACATAATGACACACACATACACAACTCAGTGACACACACACACACACACACACATTATGAAGATGGGATCTAAGAACCATGATGAAACATCTGACACATATTTTCACACAAAGACCAAACACTGACACAGAAGAATGCAACGCACATGAAACACACATACCACATGATGACACACACACACACACCATAAAAATGAAACCATGATGAAACACTTGACACACATTAAGTCATGGGACATAACAAAAACCACACACCCACACAAGAAAGCAATGCACATGTACATGCATGCAAGACACACAAAGACACACACATATGCATGCACATACACACACCATGAATGACCAAGATTAATAAGAAACACACACCAACTCTCAACACACGTACAAAGAAACAACACAATGACAAAGACAAGACAGGACAAAGGAAATAAGTTATCACGACTGACACACTGTATACACACCCGCTGCTGACGACGGAAAGTAGATCCAACCCTCCAAGATGACATGGATAGTGTGTAGCGCGCACTGACGACGACACATACACACACCGACCGAGGCACACCACTAGCAGCCACAGTAGTAGTTGTTGTAGAAGTAGCAGCAGCAGTAGTAGTAGTAGTAGTAGTAGTACTGTAGCAGAATGCCGGGCCGCACACACGACACACCACAAACACACATCTAACACGTCTCTGCAGGCTTAGGGAGCGGTGGAAACCCAGTGAAAGAAGAAAACACTACCAAAAAGAACCAAATACATATAATATATAAAATATCAAAAAATAATATAAAAATCACACACACACATGAGACAACCACGCTTGGGTCTCACTGCCTTGCCAATGCCAGTCAGATTATGATCAGGTCGTGGGGGGAGGGGGCAAATCAAAAGGGGTTGGGGGTGGGGAGGGGTGGGGGGGCACAGGGTTAATCCTGATCGGAGTTTCTCTCCCTCAGTCTGTCCGTCTTTCTCTCTCTCTCTCTCTCTAACCGTTTCGTGGTAACGTTTCTCCACAACTAAGCAACACAAGTTCACAGTTTCACACCAAAATCACCAGGGTCTGGAGCCGGCTCCCGCGACATGATCCTCATTCGCTGACACGACAACAACCCGACGACGACGACGACAGAGGCGACCAGAAGAAGGAGGAAGGAGATGACGTGGTTTTTCTTTGACACACCAGCAACAACAGCAGCACAGGCAACAGCAGCACACGCCGTTGCCAAGGTAGTTTCATACTGGGCGACCGCTCTCTCAAGCATCCATGATTTTTTCTCCAGTTGTACACACTGCAGCTACCGGGATCAGTTTTCAGGGCTGGACTGGTTTGGTGGTCAGTCAGTTTTTTGGGTTTTTTTCCTTCTTCTCTCAGGGCATGGTTCAGTTGTGGCTGAAACGACACACAGAGCAAATACAGGGATCAACTCACTTGCCCTTTCACTTTTTTCACCCTCCCTTCCCCTGGTCCTCTCCCCCCCCTCCTCTCTCTCATTCATCCCCCATCCCTTCTCCTCCCCTTCCCTCACTCACCACTAACGCGCGCGAGCGCGAGTGTGTGTGTGTGTGTGTGTGTGTGTGTGTGTGTGTGTGTGTGTGTGTGTGTGTGTGTGTGTGAAAGAGAGAGAGAGAGAGAGAGGGAGAGAGAGAGAGAGAGGGAGAGAGAGAGAGGGAGAGAGGGAGAGAGAGAGAAAGAGAGAGAGAGAGAGAGAGAGAGAGAGAGAGAGAGAGAGACCGGCAGACCGACCGACAGACCGACCGTCAGAGATAAGCAGCAGGAAGCTCATGTATATCATTCTATGTACCCAAAATTCGCAAAATCTGTCGTGTTGTATGTAAGAGTCCAGTCTGACCCCTGTGGCAGTCATGTCACAACACTGCTCTCCGCCTGGAGACCTCTGAATGTCAAGCGATTCAGTATATATTACAGCTTTACCTCAACCTCCAATTCCCCCCCCCCCTTTTTTTTTTACCCCCCCCCAGCCCCCTCCTCCCTCTTTACCCCTCACGTGGGGACGCTAGAACAACAAGAGTGTTCGTGGAGGGGATAGACAGATATACAGGGTGGGGCGGGCTGGAGTGTAGTCCCGTGTAGTACAGTGTTACAGTGATGGTAGTGGAGTTTCCAGCAGTTGTATTCTGACGTTTACTGGTCCAGAGCTGATACTACGACTGCATGGTTGGGTCTAGGGGGGAGGGAGGAGGTTTGGTTGGGGTGGGGTCACGGCACACGGGTCACGGCACACGTGACATCACGAGGGCAGCACGCCGCCATTGATCGGCTGACTGGCATCAGGGTGGAATGGATATCCATACCAATCTCATGCACAAGTCGATGGTTGCATCAGGGTGGATACCCATACCATACCAATCTCATGCACAACTCGACGGTTCCTCCCTCGACTAAACCACGGCATCGTCTGCTCTTTTCTACACACGTATATGAATAATAACCATGCCAGACGAGGGAGGGATTAAGATGCAGTAATGAGGGATGGTGTGGGATTAACTATAAAAAATAAAAATAAAAAAAAGGAGAGAGAGAGAGAGAGAGAGAGGATATATATATATATATATATATATATATATATAGAGAGAGAGAGAGAGAGAGAGAGAGAGAGAGAGTTTGTGTGTGTGTGTGTGTGTGTGTGTGTGTGTGTGTGTGTGTGTGTGTGTGCGTGCGCGCGCGCGCGTGTAACTTAC
The DNA here is from genome assembly GCF_041734735.1 of Babylonia areolata. Taxonomy (NCBI): domain Eukaryota; kingdom Metazoa; phylum Mollusca; class Gastropoda; order Neogastropoda; family Buccinidae; genus Babylonia; species Babylonia areolata. Next base: position 47,501,340 of record NC_134884.1, read on the forward strand.
TCAAGGATTTCTTTTAGAAATATGCACACTCAAAATAATTGTGATGACAAATACACAAAGTTATCTTGTGGGCAAACCACACACACACACACACACACACAAGACACGTGCTTGCACACTTAGACAAACACGCCCTGGTCATACACCTTCCTCTGAAAACACGACACACGGCCACGACAGCCATCCCAATCAACATCAGTGTGTAATGGGCTACCAGACTGACACTAAAAGTGAACCCGATTACAACGTAACCCACGCCTCCACGGTTACTGCTGCTGGCTCACAGCCCAGGCCTCTCAAAGCCACCGTCCTTCCAATTTCATGTTTCGTTTTAATTAACTTCATTTCATATCTTGATGACGCAGATCCCCATACTGTGTAATACAACAACGATAGTTACAGCCCTCGACCTCAGTCGATGCAAACACTATTTCTGACTTCTCAATGCAACGTAACGTGTTTACTTTCTTTCTCTCTTTTTTTCTCCGTTGCCGTAAACGATTTAATCAAAGGTTTCCGGCTGTTCTCATGCAACATTGAACAGCTAGGTTAGACAAGAGTTGATATTTTAACCTTGAAAGAATGTGACGGGTCTATATTTAGTGTATTATTCATATTTCGCTGCTCTAAGTCGCTAACAGTAACACACACGCACACACATTATGTACATATATCTACATCTTTTGACCCTCTTCAGGATAGTAATAAAAGATTTGTAATGTAATGACTATGCGTCAAGTGGCATTTCATAACAGTAATCGATCAATAATCATAGCACACTTATACATTCCATATCCAAAAGAAAGACCTAAAGTTGGAGGAGGGAGCGGGGAAGAGGAGGAGGAGGGGGTGTCACTGGTGAGTTGTAGGTTGCCTGCATTGTACACCACCTCACGCAAGCACGACAAAAGAAAGTATGTCCCCAATACAGAGTGAATTTAAGTCAGTTTACTGTACAATATGTCGATGCAGGGAATGGAATGGAGCGGGTGTCTGTACATTTTATGCAAGAGATTATAATGTACACATACATAACGACCCGAGTCAAGCGGCCTGGTTTCTTTCAAAATGGCGGTCAGGCTGCCTGCGTGTTTTCGAGGGCCCGCTGAGAAAACGTGTGGTGGGTTGGGGGAGAGAAAGGAAGACAGGGAGAGAGGCAAGACACCCAGTGGTTTTCTTTCTCCGTGATTCTAATTAATACAATGTATCATCATGTCGGCTCCGTGTACTGCATTTGGCAGGAGACGTGTTTTGGAAGACGTTCACAGAATGTGGGGGAAAGAGACTTGACGGGAAAAAGCGGCACGGACCAGACGCGCCGCCATCAGGAATGTGCGAAGCACAAGCCGCACACACACACACACACACACACGGCAACGAAGCACAGTCAGTCGTCTTTCCTCTCTCTTTCTCTCTCTCTGTGCTCCGCATGACTCAGGAATAACAGCGTGGCAAGGTCGAGGTCGAAGCCCACAATAAAACAGGCAGAGCAATGCAAGAAAACACGGCAACGACAGTGGAACCTGTTCTGCACGGCTCACTGTGGATCGGATTAAAACACACACACACACATCGACTTGCTAACTCTATTTCTTTCATGATTAATAGAGCACTGCTGCTGACATGCAGTTTTCAAGCACTGCTTGCCACTCTGGAACAGAACAGCTCTCAATACCTGAGAAGATGAAAACAATAGCTGGTGAGAATGTCTGGAACAGTGTCAGAAAAGCTGCGGTTTCCCCTGTGTTTGGCAGCTTTTTTCTGAATATAAAATTTTCTTTGAACCAGATGTAAGTTGAACCTGACACGTATTTTACTTCTATGCCTGAAAACATGATAAAATAATTAGAATTTTGTTTTTTCTACATTGTCTCTCTAGAGTAATTCTGTTCACAGGGAAAAGCAAACCCAAAGCTGCACAGCTTACTTCATTTCTTGAGATTCAGATAGCCCCTGTTGGATACACTTTAACTGTAATGGTACAATTAAACACAAACCTGCCACAAAGACCAACTGTTGTTAGCATGCCAAACGTTTATTACACGCCAAATGTTGATGACAGTTGCTGAATGTGTCATAATTCAACAGCCCATTAAAATAATCTAAATTATCACCATTTTTCTTAATTATCTTTTTTACTGCAGGAATCACGATTTCCGACTGTGCATGCTTTCAACTTCACGACGAAAATTTCATGGGGGAATTCATGACAACTCGTATACCGAAACTCAGAGTCGGCAAGGGAAGACTGGAGACTAATGACTTATTAGTTGTGGGTTTTTCAGGGTCACTTTCACCTCTTGCTGTGGTCAGCGATGTCGTTTGGGGGCGTTGGCTCTGGCCATGGACCAGTAGACGAGAACAGTGGGAGGAAGGAGGGAAGTGGGGCCTGGCGGGGAGAGGGTGGAAGGCAAGGGGCGGTCTTGGCAGTGTTTGTCTTCACGGTTATTGTCACTGGAACTGAACTTCTGAACTCTCCCATTGATCGTATTACTGGGGAAGGGGTTGGGAGAAGAGAAGGGGGCAGAGGACGGGGGAAGAAGTGTGTGTGTGTGTGTGTGTGTGTGTGTGTGAGAGAGAGAGGGAGAGACAGCGACAGAGACAGAATGAGAGTGGGATGTAGATAATATTTCTGAATCTTTCTGACATAGAATCATGTGCATCATGTACATCAGCAACTGTCTTGCACACACACACACACACACACACACAAACACACGCGCGCGCACACACTTCCAAATAAACGGGACGGAAAAGAGGACTCGAAACCGGGAATGAGGAAATCATCATCAATTAACGGTGGAGCCTGACCAAAAATAGCAAGCAAGTTGCACAGCAGTTGCAGTGGATCCGCGTTCAGACTCAACGCACAGGCGTCAGTGTCTGTGAACAAACGCCACAGCACAAGAGTGTGACCGAGAGCACCACTACCACCACCACCAACATACCAAAGCATCAGATGTGCAGTCCATTACACACGGGTGACAATGGGTCTGGGTGCAAACATGTTCATTCTTGTAGTCCCTCGTGATCTCTTTTCTTCCATTCCCTTGCATGTCGGCATTAACAATGCATTTCTGCTCTTTCCTCTCTGTCTACCTGTCTTGCCGAGCCCTCTCTGTCATAACGTTACGGTGCAGTTCTCTTGACACTCGCAGTGCTACTCTATTGTTATCGTTTCCAACAAGAGAGTTGGGGAGATAAGAGGAGACAAGAGGGAGGGAGGATGTGCTTAGGAGACTGTGGAGGGCGGCGGGCGGTGTGTGTGTGTGTGTGTGTGTGCCTAGTTCACACAGAAAAGTAGAGTGATTTTAGAGACATAGATAATACACACATCTAGACAGAAGGGAAGGAGGAGAAGGTGAGAAGAGGCATAGACTCTGTGTAAAAAACTTTTTATTAAAAATCAATGTTCTAATTCCTATGTTGTGATGATCATGTCAGGCAACATTGATGCTGGGAATCTTATCAGGACAAAGCTCCCGTTTCTTTCCCTTTCAGATATCTTCTTGTATTTTTCTACCTTCTTAAACACAAAAAAGCTCTTTGTGTGCTTCGTTTTTATGTTCCTCAAAGGTCTGCCCTAGTTAACTTATTTTTGATCCCAACAATCTAGTCTTTCTAGTTTTATTTTTCTCCCTCAAATGTCTGATCTTTCAAGGCTTTATTTTGTTCCACACATGTCTGCTCTTTCTTTCTAGCTTGGAAATTTGTACCTAGACTGTCTGGTCTTTCTACCTTGGGGGTTTTGCTCTCCAAATATGTCATCTTTCTCTCCTTTTTGTTCCATGAATATTTGCTGTTGTTGTTTTTTCCATCGCTTTATTTTTCTTCCCCAAACGTCTGGTCGTCTTGGCTTTATTTTTATTGCCAGAACGTCTTGTATTTCTTGCTTCCTTTTTGTTCCCAAATATCTTGTCTTTCAAGCCTCATTTTTCTTCCCCCCAAAATCTGGTCTTTCTTGCTTTGTGTGTGTGTGTGTGTGTGTGCATGCATGTGTGTGTGTAAGTGCGTGCGCTGTGTGTAAATGATGTATGGCTTTATCAGTATGTATCATTGTACGTCTTGGTTTAGTTTTGTTTATGAACATGTCCAAAATGAAAACTAAAAACAATAATAACTTTCCATGGTAAGCTTAAACAAATCTGCTCTAAATCACACTGGTTTTCTTTTTACCTCTGCTCACTGTCATGTTCTTTATCAAGTCAGCTACCACGGCAGGCAATACTACTACTACTGTACTAGTAATCAACATTTACTCAGCCCTCTTTGACAGAGACAGGTTGAAGCCCTTCACATGAACAAAGATCAACAAACTGTAAACGATGTTATAACAAACTAAATAAATCTACGAACTCGCTGCATATGCAGTGTTTTAAAAAAAAAAGAAAAAAAAAGAGGGAAGGATGTCAGATATCTAATTTCGGAGGAGAAAAAGTTCATATATATATAGGGTAAAAATGTGTGTGTGGAAAAAATGTTAATGGAAAGAGTGATATATATAGCAATACAATTTAAAAGAACATCCAGGAGAAACTATGTCCAAAGACTGATGGAGATCACAGAGCACAATCTCACAAACACACTTCACACTGTACTTCAGGGCATATGAATGTGTGTCTGCATGTGTGTGAACAAACGCTTATGCACGATCATAAGTTTTAGTTTCTCAAGGTAATGTTTCAGGTTATAAGATTAGCAAGGATTAAAACTGAAATGAGTCACATAACTGCCACTTGGTTATAAAATCTTTAGGAGTTTCTTTTTAGACATTTGTATGTCCACATAAATAAATTAGAAACACACACACACACACTTCAGTTCATGGGGGAAAGAAATGTGGAAGATATCTCTACAATTATAATTTCATTTATCCACTGGCATTTTCCCAAGGGTATCTTAAAGCAACACAAATCCTGGACTTTTCACCTGACACACAGACATCTCCCCAAATACATTTTGCCTGCCCTCCCCACCCACTCTGCTGTGTTGGAGTGGCTACGAGGGATAGAAGGTATGAATAAAGAAGATGGAATGCTAGGGAGTGGCTGGTATGGCCAAAGTATGTGGTTTAATAAAATTTATGTGCTGCAAATCAGTGGCTCCATGGAATATGTGCAACAGCACACACACACACACGCACACACAGAGAAACATATAAAGCCAAATAAAAAAACAACAACCAACAACAACCTATGTTCAGAGAACTTTTATCCAATGCATTATGTTGGGTTTGATTTTTTTTTTTTAAATGGAATAAAAAGGTTTCAAACACTCACTGAGAGTGACAAGCGAAATTTAATAAATGAAATATATATCAGATTTTACTGTTTTGCTTTTTCTCTCCTGAAATAATAACTAACACTGACAAGGGAAAATATAATGATGATGTACAAGAAGCTCTATGGTTTTTCGCTTTTGTTTTTCCCCCTTTCTTCCAGTTTGAAAAGTAATTTCATCCTTACCTTTCTGTTCCTGAAATATGTTGCTTGCATGCCTCTATATGTTTTTAGTCTTGAAGCTTATCAATTTTTCAATAAAATTTACATACAAATGAAAGTATAAATATACAGAGCTTTTCAGACATAAATGTAAGTCTTGGTATACACATTCATATTTTGCTTCAATAATCATAATTAATCAATGAAATTTATATATCTGAACGTCCAGAGAGTTGGAGTTTCAATCTGAAGGTCCTGGGTTCGATCCTGTTGTCAGTGCCTGTTGGGTCACGGATGGATACTGACTTTTCCGACCCCACAAGTTAACATAATTATGTGCATATCTGCTTGCATCTTAATCCCATTCAGGTGTATACATGTGCAGAAAGTCAAATATGCATGTTAAAGATCTCATAACCCAGGCCTCCATTTGGTAGGCTAGTGAAACATGAAATACCCAACATGCAAACCCTCAGAGACAGAGTTTGGCTGTCTTAACAGTATGCAGAGTATAAAAAAAAAGGTAATACAATTAAAGTCTCCATTGTACATTTATGTGAATCAACTCCAAGTTTGGAGCTGCAGTTAAAAAAAAAAAAAAAAAAAAAAAAAAAAAAAAACCCTGAAAAGAAGAAGAAGAAGAAGAAGAAAGCTTGTATCAAGTTGTATGTGTACACCAACTGGATGAATATGCTATCACATACAACCTTGTCTCTGGCTGGCTTGCTGGTTGGTTGTTATGTCACTAGCTTTAATCTCAAGCAGCTCATCCAAAACCCCAGATAAACAGGCACCCAGTAGTCCCAGCAATCAGCAGAGAGCAACCCATGTCAGCTCGGTCACCAGCAGGCCACCTCACAGAGGAGACCTTACACTGCTGTCAAGTCACCGAGTATTTCAGTGATGTATGTTTCTACTCAAAGTAAGGTGACTATGTTCCTATGCAAAGCAGAGTCACTTAATAAGTACTTGGCGATAAATGTCCCAATTCAAAGTAGAAATTACTTAGTATTTAGTGATACCGGTTCCTATTCAAAGTTGTCATTTAGTTTTATGTAATGCATGTTTGAAGCTGCTATTCAAAATTGAGTCATTTTAGTATAATCCTATCCAAAGTAGTCATTCAGATTAAGTGATGCATTTTCCCATTCTATGCTGAGTCATTTAGTATTCAGTGATGCATGCCCCCATTCAAAGTAGTCATTTAGCATTCAGTGTTGCATGCCCCTGTTAAAAGTAGAGTCATTTAGTATTCAGTGTTGCATGCCCTGTTAAAAGTAGTCATTTAGTATTCAGTGTGCATGCCCTGTTAAAAGTAGAGTCATTTAGTATTCAGTGTTGCATGCCCTGTTAAAAGTTGAGTCATTCAGTATTAAGTGATACATATTCCTATTTAATTCAAATTAAGTTACTTTAGTAGTATTCATGTTCCTATTCAGTCATTCATTATTCAGTGATGTCAGTTCTCATTTAAAGTAAGATGAATTCAATTCATAATTATTTTTTGTTTGTTTGCATTTTTGTATTTCTTTTTATCACAACAGATTTCTCTGTGTGAAATTCGGGCTGCTCTCCCCAGGAAGAGTGCGTTGCTACACTACAGCGCCACCCTTTTTGTTTTTTTCCCCTGTGTGCAGTCTTATTTGTTTTCCTATCAAAGTGGATTTTTCTACAGAATTTTGCCAGGAACAACGCTTTTGTTGCTGTGGGTTCTTTTACATGCGCTAAGTGTATGCTACACACAGGACCTCGGTTTATCGTCTCATCTGAATGACTAGCATCCAGACCACTACTCAAGGTCTAGTGGAAGGGGAGAAAATATCAGCGGCTGAGCCGTGATTTGAACCAGTGCGCTCAGATTCTCTCGCTTCCTAGGCAGACACGTTACCTCTGGGCCATCACATCATTATTCATTGATGAGTGTTCCTATTCAGTCTTTTATAATAATAATAATAATAATAATGTGTTTAAAAGAAATCATTATCATTATTATCAAGTGATGCTTGTGCCTATTAAAAGTTGAGTCACTTAAATTCAGTATGCTTGCTCCTATCTAGAGTAGAGTAACATAATTAGTACTCAGTGATGCATGTTCCTACTCAAAGTATTCAGCATTTAGTGGTGCATGTACACAGCACAAACCCGACAGTCAGACCCTGTTGACAACAATAATCACTGAGTATCAGCACCAAACCGAGTCTGCATCCCCTAGCGTTGTTGAGGTTGTTGAGAAAATCCCACATCTACGCCCCTCACCTCTTTTAACCGACATCTATGGATCATGCATGTCCCTGAAAAACGGAGCATGACTACCTATATAACAGGTGAACAATGGTCACACATGTACAAGCCCACTCGTACAACAAATGAGTTAATGTGGAAGTTGCAACCCACAAATGCAGAAGAAGAATACATAATATCTATGCATTAAAATATCCACAAAGGTCTTGAAATCCACACTTCACACAACATCAGATTTATCTTCTCAATTAATGTCTGCAAAACGTGCCCAAATATGAATAAAAATTGGTCTAAATCAAAACTGTGTTCTTGAAAAACTCTCAAACTAATTTTGTCAAATCTCTACGACGAAGAAATCTCCACAACATGGAATAAACTGGCCTTGCATGGTCATAAACCTAAATAAACTAAAATCACTCAAAGATATGTAGCTTCGCATAAACTTCTGTCAACCCGTTATACAAAGCGACCATTCTGATGTCCAAGAACAGCGCACACAAGTAACACTAGAGGCTACCAGGGGACGTGAGCGCACACACGCACACATACGTTACCTGATTCCCAGGCACACAGACCACAAGTGCGTGCAGTTTTAAGTACACGCGGGTCACATCCACTGTATGTCTGCCTTAGCAGGAATGTGTGTGTGTCCAGCAAGACTAAAATAATGTCTGGTAGGCAACTTTGTGCCCATGGAGAATTATCGATTTAACATTAAACAGAGAGAGAGAGAGAGAGAGAGAGAGATCTGGGGAGAGGGTGGGGGTTGTGGGGGAGTGGGACAGGGAAAATAAATCGCGTGAATACGGATTAATAAAACAACCAGAATAGAATGCTGCTTCAAAGAAGACGTAAACAAAAATCTCAAAATGATTACACCGAGTGGTGCTTAATTTTAATGCAGCCTTCCTACTCCCCTCCCTACAACCCAACACGCAGATACCCCCCCCCCCTCTTTCACAACGGGTAACATTTTTTTTTTTTAATCATTTTTTTTCCCTTTCCGGGATGGGACATAACAGGGGTGTGGGCAATATAGGTCATTTCCTGCTGTGGAGAAAATCCCGCTTTCAACAGGCAAAGTTCACTCACTGCTACGCTCCTTCACTGCTACCACAGTGGAACCCTTCCCCGACGCCCGTGGTACACAGAGGCTCTTGATGTGGGACTTGCGATAGTCTGAACCTTTCTATTTTCATTATTTGTTTCTACAACGGTCTCCGTAGCCCATAGATGGGATTGTTGTCTTTTGTTTGTTTGTTTGTTATTTTGAACAGACTTTGTAGCCTCGAGTGTGTCCATTAACGCTGCGTACAAATATTTGTCATTGGATTATCATGGCTTGACTGCAGTAGCACAATATATACGGTTTCCAAAGCTAACTGAAAAGTGTCATGATCAGAAAAATCTTTAACTTCATTCATGAATCATCACGTACATCATCATCATTAATCACTTGGAACACTTTTGAAAGGCATGCATTTAATGATCATCATCAAGATTATATTTCTTGAATGAAACTGAACTAGTTTTAATTATGTAAACGTTACATCACGACCAAACTCTTCCTTCTTTCATAATATACATGTAAAAATTCGAAATAATATCTGCAATTAAAGTGAAACAAATTAGGTAATAACCAAGGATAGTATCGGGTTCCAGGTCGGTCTGACCCCATTAACCCATTGATTACTATTGACATGTCCGCTCGTTATTAAACGGCTGTCACTATTTGAGGTGTATGATTGGCAGTCGTGTTACACAATGACCATCACAACAACAGAGGCAACTGTCGTCCCGGTTATCTGGGCTATAATTTGATAATGGTGGAGAGTGTCTTGCCCAAGTTACATCCCCACTCTCTCGACCAAGAGGGCTATTTGGACAGCCGGTGTCTGGGATAGTCCTCAAAGGCCAACTTGCCACCAAAGCTGCAGCACTAAGAGCCAGTGCAATCTTGCCTCTGAGATAAGATTAAATTTCAAGGTCAGTGTCTCAGTCACTGTCCTTTATTTGGACTTCTTCCTCTTGGAGTTGCAATACTTTTTGTTCACACAAGCCAATGAGAACGCTTAAAGTACACAAAAAGTGCACAAATTACACTATGCATCCATGTCACACTGATCTAATTTCACCAAAGTTCAGCAGTCCAGGGGTTAACTCACACGACCAGTTTGCTAGGAAGCAGGAAGGAAGGAAACAGACTGACCTACGCCCTATTGGTGGTCGGCTCTGACTGACCAGGAAGACGGTGACATGGTCACAAGATCACGAGTGCATTACATACACTTATGTATCACAATGTACAATGGCATCTTTTGTTTACCAATAACGAAAGTAGCCGTATCTGCAGGTCCAACCTGATATCCGTTACGCTGACGGACGCAAAAGCGGAGAGATTAAAGCGTTGAACTTTCAATCTGAGAGTCCCGGGTTCGAATCTCGGTAACGGAGCCTGGTGAGTAAAGGGTGGAGATTTTTCCGACCTCCCAGGTCAACATATGTGCCTGAACCCAGCATTCGGTGGGTTATGGAACCAAGAACATACCCAGCATGCACACCCCCGAAAACGAGTATGGCTGTCTACATGGCGGGGTAAAAAACGGTCACAATCGTAAAAGCCCACTTGTGTACATACGAGTGAATGTGGGAGCTGCAGCCCAGGAACGACGACGAAGAATCCGTTACGTTGACACACTGCATGCTGTTGTAAGGGTTGTCTCAAAAGTGGCAGTCCGTCACTGCTCCTTCATGAATGTGCGGCTACAAGCATTCATGTAACATAAGTTTCACGGCTCAAGGGCATTTTTGGTTTAAAGAAAAAAAAAAAAAAAGTCGAGTTGGAAATGGAAGAGAGGGGGGAAAAAAAGGTCAATGCTGTTTATTTACATCAGAAAATTACATCTAACTAGTACGATTGTACTGCAAAGAACAAAGAGTCCATTTTCCCACAAACTCCCATAACTTTCACAACGATATTGCAAAAACATACCTCGAAAATATGCCAACCGCTAAAGGATCTGGGGTAAGATCTTTGTTATTCTGAGGGCGGATTTTCTTTTCCCCTCGGACGGACATTTCGGATGTGCAAGGCCGTTTCGTTCATTTAACAGAAGAGAGAACAACTGTTCCTACCGCAGATTTCAACAGTTGCAGTTTCAAGTAGGCGCCAAGGCGTGTAGACTTATCCGTACACGCTACACTTGCCTGACATACGGATAATAATAAACCCAACGCCCTGGTCAGGGCCCTTTGAGAGATTTCTTAACTGGCTACATCTACGTCATAAATGTTGTTACTTTACTGCTGTTATGTTAAACCTACACTGCCATCAAAACAAACGCATACTGTAACCCCTTAGATCTCGGGAATAATATGCAATAAGACACAATATTATATAAAGCGTAGGCCCAACCACTACTTGCATTGCAAGGGAAGTGAGAGAGCTCATTTCGACACGGCACGGTTTGTCATAAGATAAGATAAGATAAGATAAGATAAGAATAACTTTATTATCTCCAACTGGAGAAATTTGGTCAGGTGCATTATCACAACATAGGCAAGTAAACAACATGGGGACCATAACTGTAAAAGCCAACAACAGCCCCTACAAATATTACGAAGATACAAATGTAAAAAAAAAAAATCACATACATTGTTTCATACATACATCCACACACTGCAGGTAATAACTAGTATTCTTAATGTAAAAACAGAAAGAATTAAGAAACATTATTTGAATATAATTATAAACATAGCCTACTATACTGCACATTGATTATAATAGACAGATAAGATAAGAATAAAGATGAATTGCAGAAAACCACAACCAGATAATCAGCACACACCCGCACCGCACCCCCCTCCGCCCACCCACCACTCACCCCACACACGCGGATAACTTGATTAAACAAGAGTAATAAACATATGTTCTCAAATAAAAGCATTTCACATATTCGCTTTTAAAAACATTGCAATTAATTATTACATCGTAATTATTAAACAGAAATATATTTAGAATATGGACGTTAGCATTAGACATATTCATTGTACATTCATCCTGCATATTGCACATTATTCTTCCTACATATTGCACATTCATTATAACCAATTGTCACGTTTTAAGCTCAGTAAACACACACACACACACCACAACTAGAACAAGGGGGGGGGGGGGGGGGGGAACTACCTGAGAGAGGTCCGAAACTGATACTGTGACACCGAGTTGGTGGGCTGGTTGGTTGGGTGGAGGGAACTTTCAGTATGGTGAGTGTGTGTGCGTCAATGATATGACAGCAAGGAGTGAGGAGACCACGAAAAAAATGAGGGAAAAAAGGGAGAAAAAAAGATAAACACACCCACGCACTTACAGATAAATGACTGTGAAAAAAGGGGCTTCTCATATGGCTCATATGGGTACACGAGCACTCTCTCTCCCCCTCCCTTCCTCACCTTACCTTCTCTCCACCTCACACACACACACACAATCTTCTACTTGATTACTTGCCTTGGGCTTACGCACTGGTGACGTCATTCCCCACCCTTCCCCTTATCACTACACACAGAGATACAGCAGTAAAGCACTCACACACACACACACACACTCACTCGAATGTAAATGAAACAAAGAAACACAGAATAACCGATCACACACACACACACACACAGAGGTCATTTACAAAGGATAGCATGAACGACCCCCCCCCCCCCCCCACACACACACACACAAAGAAACGACGCAGCAGTCTCAGTCTAACCAATGTGTGTGTGTGTGTGTGTGTGTAAGTGCGCGCGTGCGCGTGCCTGCTACCGACAGCTGCCACGGCCAGCACCCCCCCCCCCCCACATCCTCAACCTCCACCTCACGCCACCACCACCACCACTACCATCGCCTTTGTTCACTCCTCCCAACCCACTCTATCTCCTGCCAGAAGCTGTAGGGCTCACTGTAGTTGGTCGAGGCTGCATCACGACCCAGTCTATATCGATCCACACACACACACACTGGAAAGATATCGTAGGGAGTTGGGTTGGTTGGTTGGTTGGTTGGTTGGGTGGTAGTGATGTTTGGGCCTTGCTTCTTGAACCAGTTACTAACTACTACAGCAGGTGCGGTTTGTATGTATGGGGGTGGGGATGGGGTGGTGTTAACGTGTGTGTGTGTGTTAAGGGGTGTAAGAGAGAGAGAGAGAGAGAGAGTGTGTGTGTGTGTGTGTGTGTGTGCGCGCGTACGAGAGAGAGAGAGAGCCCTTCCATCTGTACAATATCAAATAACCCCCCACTCCCTTCCTCTTCCCCCCTACCCCCACCCCATCCCCCTTACATAACATCATCCACAGCTTTCATCAGGCTTGTCAAAACCACTGGTTGTTATGGAAACGAGCATGGCGGCAGAACTTCGCAGTCTGTTATGTGTGCTTTGAGAGAGAGAGCGAGCGAGCGAGCTTTAACCGGGGACTAATGTTAACTTTAAAATTGACCATTGACAAAAACTAACAGTTTATTGAGCCACCGAATTTCACCAATGGTTTGAATATTTTATGATGGGTTTGTCACCACATACACTTCCACACACACACACACAGAGCTTTAGCCGGGGGGGACCAGTGCTTAAAATTGACCAATGACCAATGACAAAAACTAACAGTTTATTAGGTCATTGGATTTCACCAATGGTTTGAACATTTTATTATGGGTTTGTCACCACATACACTTCCACACACACACAGATAGATAGAGAGATAGAGAGAGAGAGAGAGAGAGAGAGAGAGAGAGATGTCAAAATAAAACAACGCAATGCAAAGGCATACTGCTTAATATTATTATTATTATTATCATATGTCTTCTTCTGAACTTGGTGCCAATAAAACGCACCAATCATTGCGATTCTGTCATAATTCTTGACTCACTCTGATCATAATCGGAGTTTTACATATTCATATCATATTATTTACAAAACGTTTCACCAACGCTGTAGAAATAGCATGCGCAGACTGTCTCTGACTCACGAAAATGGTTTTCTTGTCATTGGATAGTACGCAGTTTGAATCATCATTGTGTATTGATTCAAATCCACCAGCTTCCTCCGCCACACTCAAACATGTCCACGGCACACACATATATGGACGATGCGCGTAATTATGATCAACATAATGACGTACACGATGGACAGTGAGTGTAATTATGATCATTCTCCATCAACTGCTCCAAACAATAATCATAGAAGATTCCTATTGCTCAAGTCACAAACGAAAACACACACGCACGCGATTACACAATCATTTACAACATATTTTTTTCTTCGTTTTCAAGTTTTCAAATCATCTTCAGTTTTCTTTATCTCCAACGAGTATATGACACACACAAGAGCTTACTTCTGAAAGTCGTTCAGCAGCGAAACTAGCACTCTTCTTTTTTTCTTTTCTTCTTCCCCAAATCCCTTTATGTGAACGTAAAAGTGCCAGAAAGCCTTTTTTCATTCTCTTTTCTCCTTTTAAATTTTTCTGCCCCCCCCCCCCCCCCCCCCCCCCAAGGACAGAATGCTCCTTTAATTTCCTCAGTCAGTGAAAGTGTCAGCTAGAATTCATTTTCGTGTTGATTTTTCTTCTTCTTCTTTTTCCCCCCTTCAAATCTGTGGGGCCAAAGAAAAAGGAAGAGTGAGTCATGACATTTTATCGATCTGGCTGGCCGCCACAGACAGACACAGCAAGATGGCTGGGCATGCCAGCTGCCCACCGCTGCTGTACCTCTCGCTGCTCTGTGGCTATACACATCTCCTTCGTCCACTTTCCACCTCAGGCCAGCCCAGCCAGCTGCCAATATAATCATGGAGATCACCCCCCCCCCCACCCCCCTTTTTTTTAAAATTCCAGCGCGTGTGGTAAATGGGTGTCGTTCGTTATTGGCCTACCGCCCCCACCCATCCAATATTTCCTTTTCTGCCCCCCTCCTCCTCCCACCACCCCTCGCCAACTTCCCGCTGCTCTTCAGTGGCATGTATTTCCTTATCTGCAACCACGTTACACAGGAATATTTAACAGCGTATTCATCTAACGATGTGTCTATTCATCGTTGTGTGCGAACTGCGTCATTCATTACTTACCTCCCCCCCCCCACTCTCCTACACACACCCCCTCCCCATACGCTGCTGCTCTTGAGAAAGAAATATACATACATACATGTACATATCTACTTCCATGACACACCCGAGCAATGCAAAAGCAAAATCACGGCCGAAAACACACAATTCTATTTATTCTGGCGTGCACATCGAGTCTCTCGTTATCACCCTCCCGCCTGCTCCTGTATCCACCCATTCCTTTATCCAACCAACCTCCTCTGCTATCATACAGATCTGTCTTCTTGGATGTGTTGCTTTATCTCATGTTTTTCGTTATTGTTGTTGCACTTCTACCCCCACCTTAAATATAAAAACAACAACAACAACAACAAAAATAACCTGTCATGACAACGTAAAGTTGTAATACTGTCCAGCCATTCCTTCGTTCATCCAGCTTCCCTCCCCAACGACTGTCTCACAATCTGTCCCCTTGAGTGTGTTGCTTTATCTTTCCACTGAAAATGTTGCTATCTTGTTGCAGTTACCCCTGCCCGAAAAAGATAATTTGGACATTATTACTACAACTTAAAAGTTACAACACTGCAAGCTTTGGTGGCTGAACCACAAGTACGCTTCTCACGCGTGTACCTACGTATCTCATGTAAGAAAACACACTCTCTCTCTCTCGCATTCTCTGTGGGTGAGTGCGTGTGCGCGCACGCGAATGTGTGAGTGAGATGTGCACGCATGTGTACACACTGGAAAGGAATGAGGCAGAGGAAAGAACTCAGCTTGGTGAGAAAAGCGTTTCCTTGCATATATAAGTATATGCACATATTAAAAAAAGAAGAAAAAAAAAGAAGAAAAAAAAAGTACGTGTCGTGTGCCTGCCAGCCAGACAAAGGATATAGATGGAGGCCGGAAGAGAAAGAGAGACAGGGACAGAGACTGACAGACAGACAGAAGAGATGAATAAATAACCAGACCCCGACACAGCGAAATGGGAACAAAACAGGGGGATGGAGGAGGGAGGGAGGGGGTTACGGGGAGGGGGGGGGGGAGGGGAACGCGACGTTGGTATAGTTGGAAGAGGGATACTGAGGGGGTATGCATGCTGTCAGACGTCTGTTCAACACATGGCATACACATAGGTACCCATTCCTCTCCCACCCCCCCCCCCCCACACACACACACGCTTCTCCCAAATACATACAGATGGGAGCCAAATGGTGTGAGTGAAAAGACTGGAAGAAGAAATCCACTACATTCAGACTGACTGCACGTGGTGGGTAGAGGAAGAAGAAGGGAGGGGGGGGGGGGGAGTTTTATATATTTTTTTTATATTGTAGGGATGGGAACGCCAACGCAAAACATGTGATGGATATGCAGTCTACCCCCTCTCCATTTAGACCCCTGGTGCCAAACTTTGTTGTCAGAAGGAAACGCAGCAGGCATATAAGTTATTGATTACATTCCATCAAAATGGTCAAGCCAACCCCCTCTCTCTCTCAAAGTCATGAGATAAAAGAGTAAACTTGACCTCCGTGCAAAGGTCACGTGGAAACTTTACAGCTGATACATTTTGTTTTCAAGCCTCGTTACTAAAATTCTATATTTACGGTTCCCCTAAGCGATGCAACCTTCCCCCCAAATACCTCCGCCCCCCTCCCTTCAGAGTTCCCAGGAGAAGAACCATCTGTGGGTGAAGAAAAATCAGCAACCTCCCCTCCCATTCCCCCAACAGTTCCTTGGAGGATTGTTTTATCAAGGCCATCGGATCTTGGCTACACAAGCTCTGTTTTCTCTTTCATAATTGATGAGAGCAGATCTTTAAATGGCCCAATGTGCTGCTTGACAGTTTGGCGTACTTGTTCATTGGTGATGCGATCAGTATGTCTGACGTTTAGCATCTTGTGATCAAACCTTATTCCCTTGGCTTGAATTCTTCTTTACAAATCTGCCAAGGTCTATATCTTGCACACATACAGCAAGATGGAATACACCAGTGCATGCAGGAGACTGATCTTGTGTTTCACGGAGATGCCCTTCCATACTGAGTCTAGTCTGGACATTGCTGATCAGTGTCTTTGTTGCCATGGAGAGGATTTCTCATTTCCGATCCTCCTTCCTTTACCGCATGGAAGGAGACTGAGTGACATTCTTTAAATCTTGGCATTTTGTCCAGTCTGCCAGCCGTACAAGGCCACCTAATCACCGAGGTCCAATCATAAATTTCTTCCTCCATCTTTGTCCCTCTGCTAATTGCTGTAAAAACAAAACAAAACAAAAAAACCAAACAAACCCAAAACCAAAACAAACAAACAAAGAAGAAGAAAAAAAAAGGTCAAGCTGCCCACTCCAATCCTGAACGCTGAAGGTGTGTATGGGACGACTGTGTAACCACAGTTCTTTCAGCCCTGTGTGTGTGTGTGTGTGTGTGTGTGTAACCTACTTTGCTCACAAACCGGCCAGCCCTCTGACACAATCCAACCAGCCTAAAACTGGTCTGGGCAGGAAATGGGATGATGTAAAATAATCCTCTTTCAACTCCACCCCCTCCCCTTTGCCGTGTAAGGCGATTATTGCTATGTGACTCAACCAAGCACACAGAAAGTCTAAGCAGTCAAGTATAAGCTGCCACGCTCACTTTTTGTGTCTTTTCAAACTGGGAAACACACACACACACACAAAACTTACAAATTTGAAAGCAGCTTTGTTTATCATGATTTTAAACTCTTCTTACAACCACAATATCAAAATAAGCACTGTGGAACAGAAAAAACCCAAACAAGTTTTGGATTAACAGAGACTGCAAAGACAAAGACTGCAAAGACAGAGAGAGAGAGAGAGAGAGAGAGAGAGACAGAGACAGAGACAGAGAGAACAGTCAATTTCTGATTGATGTAAAGAACTGTGAGTGTAAACATACAATAACATGTTCCTAGATACTAGATGAAACTTAACCCCCCCAAAACAAAACAAAACAACAACAACAAAACAATACGTCAATAGCCACTCATCAAGTGGAAGATGTGAACAGACCTTCCTAATTTACATAAACATGGGGAGAAATTTGTGTGTGTGTGTGTCTGTGTGTATACACAGAGAGGGAAAGAGAGAGAGAGAGAGAGAGAGAGAGAGAGAGAGAGAGAGAGAGAGAGACAGACAGACAGACAGACAGACAGACAGACACACACACACCACAATAAGTGAAATACACATTTGAGGTGCGA
This sequence comes from Babylonia areolata, assembly GCF_041734735.1. Lineage (NCBI taxonomy): Eukaryota > Metazoa > Mollusca > Gastropoda > Neogastropoda > Buccinidae > Babylonia > Babylonia areolata. The sequence goes on from NC_134884.1 coordinate 47,519,315, forward strand.
CCTGATGCTAGATGAAAACATGTGCCGAGATGTGGGGAAAAATTGGGCAGGATATAATTCTATTTTTTTTGCATTATCAGATGAGAGAGAGAGAGAGAGAGAGAGAGAGAGAGAGAGAGAGAGAGAGAGACTGTTGTGTGTGTGTGTGTGTGTGTGTGTGCGCGCTTGCTTGCTTGCTTGCTTGCTTGTGTGTGTGTGTGTGTTGTGTGTGCGTGCATGCGCGCTTGCGCGTGTGTGTACGTGTAGTAGTCTTCAGTCTTCAGTTTTACGTGTACACGCGAATGTGTGTGTGAATCTGTGTGTGTGTGTGTGTGTGTGTGTGCAAACAAACACAGCACTCTGCCTATACCTGGAGACAAGACAAAGGGAGCAACTGTATCCTTGTTCCCTGGGATCATGTTCAAGTGCTCAACGCTGTCTCAAGCTCCCAACAGTGGCACCTGTCTTAGGCGTTCATCAAAGTATTGCTTGCGCGTTCATCAAAATATCTTCAAACATACCAGGTCCGTTTTATCATTCAATTACCTCCACCACCACCCCTTCAAACCCGCCTTCCATACTCTCTTAATTTTTTTCTGGTAATAATCTTCTCCAAAAAAATCACCATTTGCAAGCAACACCCACAAAACAATGCACGTTGTGACATACACATTCATACACTTTCAGAGACACAAACACACTTTATAAAAACTGTCTGAAGCAACATGCGTACCAGCACATACAACATAAACAAGCATGCACCAAAAAACATGCACAAACGCAATCTTAAAAAGACCCCAAACATCATGCATGCCCATTTATACACACACACACACAGAGGAATACACACACACACACAATTTTTATTAATAAAAAAGCAAAAGAGAAGCTAAACCTACACACACATACTTTAAACAGACAAAAAAACACAAAAAAAACACGCACATTTGCAAGCACACGCACAAACATGCACGCACCAAAATTTCTTTAAAAAAAAGCAAACCCACAGCCACCAGTCTGATTCAGCATCCTATTTTATTTACCGTCAAGTTTATGACGTGCAACATCATTAACTTACACGTTCTGAAAGGTCAGAGGATGCTGTGCGGGATCACATGCTATTCTGAATAAACCCACCAGTGCCTGGAGGCGATGTTTGTTTGGTGCACAGGGAAACAGGAGAGGGGGAGAGAGAGAGAGAGAGAGAGAGAGGCGGGGGGAGTGAGTGAGAGAGAGAGAGAGAGAGGGGGGGGGGGAGGAAACGCGAGATAGGGGGAGAGGAAGAGGGGAAGAGAGAGGGGGTGAGGGAGGAAGAGAGTGTGGGGGAGGGAGGGAGAGAGATGGAGAAAAGAGTGAGTAAAAGAGCGACGGAGCGGGGGAAAGAAGGCGAGAGAGAGAGAGAGAGAGAGAGAGAGAGAGAGAGATATAGACTTCGTCATAGGATGGGATGGATCCCTTCTCAGAAACTGCAAAGAGCAAAGAAAGACAAGGGGGTGGAGGTGGGGAGGGGGGTGGAGTGAACGTGGAGGTTTGGAGAGGGTGGTGATGGAGGAGGTGAGATCCTGGAGCATGCGCGCCCGCGCGCGTATGTGTGTGTGTGTGTGTGTGTAAGGAGAGACATGGTGGTGGTGGGGTGGTAGTGGGATTTGTTCCACAGTCAAGAGAGAGAGAGAGAGAGAGAGAGAGAGAGAGCCAGTGCCGTGTAGCGTCTGTGCAGTCAGTCAGTCAGTAAGGTTCTGGATCAATACAGGCTGGTGCCCCCCCTCATTCTCCCCCCAACCCCCCTCTACTCCCTGGCTCTGCTTGCCTTGCTTTTGCCACCAGCAATCACTGGCAACAACAGCGATGAGAAAGACATGTTCTACCCCCCCCCCCCCCATTCCCCCTTTCCTTCATGAATTATGTGTCACTGGCACTACCACCACCTCCACACCCCGCCCCCTCCAACCTACCAGCTCCCCCCCCTCCCCAATCCTGTCCCGCTCCAGTCTACCCCCTCCAAACGCTTCCACCCCCCCCCCCTCCCCGTGTCCCCGTACCCTCCATCCACACTTCATTTGCAGTGAGTTGAGTTAGCTTTGTTTTCCCCTCCTGGGACACAGACACCACACATGAATCAATCAGCATGCCATCTCTCTCTCTAGTCTCTCTCTGTCTCATTCTCTTCTCTCTCCTCCAGCAGATCTCACTCTCTCTCGCTTTCTGTCAGTCTCTCAGGCCACGACGACTGTTCGTGCCAGTCATCATGTTTTTTTGTTGTTGTGTGTGTGTATGTGTGTGTGAGTGCGCGCGCGCGTGTTTTTGAGTAAATAAGTGATGTGATACTATTTCGCTCCGCATTCAAGTCTCTCTCCCTCTCTCTTTCACACACACACACACACACACAACGCGTTCTGTCTGATGATAATGATGTGTCTGAAAAAAACAAACAAAAAACCACTTCACATTGTGCTGTTGTGTAGTTCAGTTCTGCATTCAAACAACGCGTGTGCGTAAGGAGAGAGAGAGAGCGAGGAGAGAGAGCAGTCACACAGCAACACAGACCGACACACAAACACAAAGGCAAGACAGGGAGAGAGACAGGGGCAGAGCGGCCAGCGACGGTGTTGACAGGGATAAACAGGGGAGGGGGAGGGGAGGATAAGGGGGTAGGGAGGGGTGGCAGAACTGAAACGCAATCATCAAGTGACCAGTGACCTCAGGCGGGGGGGTGACGGACCGACAACCGCATCTGTCTTGTCAAGTCCCGCTAGTTTATCAAAAAGATGGATGGGTCCCTCCCTCTTGCCTCGGGGTGGATGGTGAATGAAGGTGGGGTGGGGGGAAACGGGGTGGGTTTCGACTGTCCACAACTTGACCTCGCACATACGGGGTCCGTCTGAAGAGTGGCCCCACTCTGAACCCCTGGCTACTGACGTACTTCCTAAACCACACAGTTCACTTTCTCTCTTTCGCCATTTTCTCTGTCTTTCCCTCTTCAACCCCCACCACCCTCTGTCCTTTCCCCTACCTTTTACCATGCACCAGCACTGCTGTTTTACACAGCATTGACGCACACAATACCACAGTGAAAATGTATTCTTGGATTCCTTTCTGGCTTCGCTGGTTGGGATGCGCGTGCTTGTGTGTGTGTGTGTGTGTGTGTGTGTGTGTGTTCTGTTGTGTGTTTTCGTGCTTGCATGGTTTCGATTTATCTGAATTGTTTCTTCAATGTGACAGGAAAAGAGGCCAGCTAAAAATAAGAGTGAGCGGGGGCAGAGACTGATGAATAGATTTCCTGAAAAGCCATGTCTCTTAAATCACTGGACATTGTTTATTCAATACAATCGGAATGAGTTATCATTACAGAATTTGTAATAAAGCAGCTACAAAAGAATGTGAGGAAAAAGAGAATGAGCGTGCGAGTGCACTCAAACTGACGAGAGAGAAAAAAAAGAGAGCTAGCTCAGGGAGGAAACACACACACACACACACACACAGAGACAGAATGAAGGTACACACAGTGCTGTATCAACATTGAGGTTTAAAAAAAAAAAAATTTCTTATTCTCGTCTCTAGTTTCACTACTTTCCAGCCTGCGACAAGCCAGGATAAAAACAGGCTTTTGAATCGATCTTTTTGTGAACACAACTCCCGTTCTTTATTTTACTCCCAACCCCCAGCCGCCAACCCCCCGACTCCCCCCCCCCCCCCCCACGCACCCCTCCCCCCAAAGCCTTTGCCGTCTGCAAAATAACACCGCCCTCCATGGAACCTCTCCCTGTCAAAGAACTGCATAAAAAGACTGGAAAATATCAGGGATCCAGCATAAAGGGAGAATGACGATCCAGAGCCATTATTGATTATGAATTTGAATCCCATGTGAAACATTTCAAAATGGCAGCTTTTGTGAGGGCGGCTTTTGTTGAAACGTTATAATAACGAATTTTTTTTCAGCTGGTGGAAAGTGTTTCTTCATGTGCAAGCAATAGAGACTCACCATATGTGTGTGTGTGTGTGTGTTCATGTGATTTACAATGCATGTTAACATGCAACTGCATGCACACGTGTTGCCTATGTATGCATACTAGGTTGTGTGCATTATTATGTATAATTTAGGAGTACAAAGGTTTTATATATTGCCCATGTAATCTTTGCTGACAAAAGCAGGGAAAACAAGAGAAGGGTAGGAAGGGGAAAGAGAAGAAAGGTAGGTTAGGAAGGGCTGGGCCAGGGGTTGGGGGTGGCAGAGAGAGAGAGAGAGAGAGAGAGAGAGAGAGAGAGAGAATGAAAGATTTTTCTTGAATGAGGGAAGTGGAATAAGCAAGGACATGCTTGTTTTCATCTGGCCATAAACTTTAGGCTAAAGGCAAATAAATTAACAAGCAAACAAAACAAGACAAAAAATATAATAATAATAATCTGACATACAAGTAAATAAAAAATATGTAAAAAATAAGGGAGAAAGAACAAAATAATGAGAGAGATACTCAAAGATTAACAGTACATAACAAATTAATCCAACCAATCAAATCATGTTGCTTATGCAAAGCCCAGCTGACCACAAAAATGCCATTTCAGGGCTGAATTAATCCAGCAGGAACACATGCATTCATCACGACCATCATATCCAAAGAGAAAGATGAGGGCAGGGCAATGTCTGAGGGAAGGGTTACTATCCTGCAAGAAAAAAGCTCCATATAATAGAACATGATGTTTCAACTATAACTAAGGATCAGCATTTTGTCTAAATGTCTAAGATTTGCACCACTGTCAGTTCTGGTCCCACTGTCATTATAGCTATATGCATACCGCAGGCACATCACTTTACCTGACCTAAGCTTACACCAGCAACAGTTTTCTCATACATCACTGCATGGATACAGTCTTTATTTATTATTATTATTATTTTTTTTACAACAGCTAAATTCTGTCAGTTCATTAACTGTTTATCATGTGCATGTGATAATCATATTGACAAGATTAATAAAAAAAAAAAAATTTTTTTTTTTTTTTTTTTTACAATAGATGACAACTGGCATTGTTTCACATGTAACTTAACTTTGCAACTGGCCAGGCATTCTTCACTGCTTTTCAAATGAAAAAGAGTGACATATACACACACTGTCATGCACACATAAACACAAACAGTGACATGCACACACTACTCACTCATACATGTACACACACACACACACACAAGAAAAAATAAGCACAACCATTGCATTTAAAATGCAAAGCATATTTTCAACTCCACGAAATTGCAAATTCAACACCCTGTAAATCTGGATGTCATGGACTTAATCATCATTTCAAGGACTGAGGTGAGCATCATGATTTCATGTAATTCTTGAACACATGGTGCAAGCAGAAGGAAAGGAGTAATTTTCCAGTCAGGTCTATAGATTTCAAGTCAATGCATTTAGTTTTTTTTAGACAGGTCTGTAGTTTTCCAGTCCTGTCTGTAGATCTGCAGTTTTCTAGACAGTTCTGTACTTTTCCAGCCAGGTCTGTAGATTTCTAGAGATTTGTAGGCTTCAAGTCAGGTCTGTAGTTTTCCATATAAGTCTGTGGTTTTCTTGTCTCCAGGTCAACATTGTCACACTCAGTCTTGCTAGTGACCAAGCTTTGTATGTTTGAGCACATAGATGCTACTATTCTGCTATAAATCACACACACATATTGAATCAACCAAGCCTGAACAAATACAAATATGTCAAGAATGAAATATGAATGAATTCCATGAGAAAAATTGCCAATTTTCGTATTATGGGTGTGATCAAGAATTTTCCCTTCTCTTTTTTTATGTTTAAAATTCCAAACAGATTCTGATACAGAATTTGAAAAAAAGCATACCACAATAATATTTTAACTTGTATTATCAATGACTGGGAAAGAAGCGGGAGATGAGGGGGTCGAAAAGAGATTTTCCAGACTTTAAAAAATGGCAGCTCGACGATTGCAACATAATCATAATATGCCCCCGGGAATGTGGCACCAATCCGATGTGCGGATTATCACATACTTATACTGTTAATATCATCCAGCTCAGAAAATGAGTTTATAATTCATACTGAAAAACACCAATGTCCAAAGTGAAATAAAAATAAAACTGTTTTAGACCAATTATGTAACGGGATATTGTGAAGCAGACTACGAAAACAAATCATTAACACTGTGGATCTAGCTTTCCATCACAGCAGTATCACAGCGATGTCCGCACGAGTACCATGGAAAATGCAACGCTTTCGTTAATTGGATGTTACATTCTTTAAATTTCCAACGCATCTATTTAAAATAAATTTTCAGCTATGAAAAAACACTGGCAATAAAATCTTACAATATTCAGATTTTGAATAATCATTATTTTTACGGATGAACTCACCTTCAGAGGGCACTTGGCTTTGACTTTACGCGGGCTTAAAACACGCGTAGATTGGTCCTGATTCTCTTTGGTGCACACTTCCTTTCATATATGAAAGACTGGCACCGATTGGTGTATTGTGTTATGGCTGCGCTCATGAAACTAGGAAAGTACAATTACAATCATATTTAGAATGTGTATACGATATAGTGCAGATAGACTATGATGGCTTGCACAAAACTGAAATGCACATGTGTTTGATAAAAAGAAAAATTGCCGTCAAGCTTATCAACCAGACTAAAACCCGGTCCTTGACATACATTCAAGCAGACGACAAGCAGAAAAAAGTTGACCTCATACGTAATTCGCCGGGGGACAAACCGTTAGGAGTTAGTTTTTCGTAAGGTTCGAACCGGGGGTCTGGCCACTCAGTCCTGAATCAAAACATCATTTTTTCCCCAGACATTTAATAATGGAAGTATTTCTGTGTGGGAGAAATTCACTTCTTGCCAGCTCTTCGAAACGAGCGATTCGTTTTACAAGGTTAAAGAGTGGTGGTGTAACATCGTCTGCTGCTTTTCAGCATAAAAAAAATGATGAAAGAGTTCACATTTCGACACACTTCTGCTCAGAATGCGACAGCCGCAGAGCAGCAGATTTTATGAAAGTGAGTGGGTTGCACATTATTTACAGTACCATTTCTTTAACATTGAGACTGGCCATGTGCATATAGTGATACGTATTAACAACAACAACAACAACAACACACACACACACACACACACACACACACACACACACACTGACAGATTCACACACACACACACATGATTTAAAGACGTTGTCTGTCAAGTTATCAAGGTACAACTTTATTTGGAAATATAAATTTTAATAGAGTTAGTTAAAGTACTAGAACTTAGTTATGGGTATTCTACTCCACTTATTAAGCAGACGAGTTTGAATGTGGAAAAAGAATAAAAACAACAACAACAACAAAAACAAAAACAACAAAAAACAAACAGCTTTTTTTTGTATAAAAAAACCTATTGAACTTCAGGTACTCCAGCATCAGCAGCCAAATCGCCTGGAACTCCAAGGAGTGTCAGCACTCTTGAAGCGGTCTGGAATTGATTCTTCACATCTCTACAGATTGATTGGTGGTAGGTACATGTGTTTCAGTGGTGCATAGTTGATTAGAGATAGGTCTATCTGCTTAATCTTGTGACTACTTGTTGTACTAGAAGCTGGTCAAATATGCAGGCAGTAATTTATTTAAGAAGTGATGTGTGTACGTTGTCAAACACTTATTGATCTGAGAAGTTGAACAGTCTCAGTAGAAGTTAGAACATGTTAAAACTCTTGCTCATTTCACATTTATTCCACCCCCAGTATGTGTTTTTAATTTATTTATTTATTTTTTTACCACATGCAAAAGCTTTTTCAGCCATATATCTCAAATAATCATGTCTAAAATCATTTCATATTGCTTCTGAAGAAAATTGTTATGTAAGTATCAATATCAGCTTCTGTTTGATTAACAAGAAGGTGTCAGAGCTCACAGACATATCTGTTGCAACACATCTGTTGTAATATAAATAAGAAACTTGAAAGAGAAGTTGATGCCTGACCTTGGCATAAACCCAAAGTCCTGATCAGGCCATAAGAAATATTAACTAGCAATATAAAACGGTGACCAAGTGAATGAGGTAGTACATGTGACATGGAGTAGGTCAATAATATACATGTTTTATGCTTGTCAGTCCCGGGGGAAGTCAGTATGTGCAGTAAAACATGTATGTAAAATCATGTGTGCGTGTGTTAATGTGTGTGCATGCATGCATACAAGTGAGTGAACATCCACAAAAACGTATATATTTTTATGCACATGTGTTTAAAATTCTACTGTGTTTGTGTTTGTGCATATGATTTTCGATTTATGTTTGTACCTTTTATGTACTAACCCCACCCCTATATTCTTTGTAACCCTGTTACACATGGTAATAACGGCTACCCTATATTCTTTGTAACCCTGTTACACATGGTAATAACGGCATATTCTTATTATAATTCTGTGTTACTCAAGAGGTTTTTGGTGAATGTTCTGCAGTGCCTGGAAGACACTTCAGTACATCTGGACCGCCAAACAACCAGCAGGACAGAGGGCGAGATGAAGATGACAGGAACAAAGATGACAAAGACAAGGAAAATCGTATGTGTGCTTGAACTATACAGTTCTGTCAGTCTCTCCAGTGTATAGTGAAGTGTGTGGAAGCATACTTTGTAATATAAGATACAGGGAAGCAGGCTTGTACTAGTTGTAGTGAAGTGTCACATGAAAGTCTACTTGTAAGATAAGATACTCTGTGAAAGTGTGTGATCTGGTATTTCTTATGCTTGTGTATCTTTTTGCCCCTGTGCAGTAACTTGTGATGTGAAAATCTGATTGTGTTTTATTGTTCGAAGTCGCTGCAAATAAAATTGAAATTTTTAGATAATTAAGAAAAATAACTTTTGACATAGAAATCTATCTAGTATATTTGAAGATCGTGTGTGTGTGTGTGTGTGTGTGTGTGTGTAAACCGCGCATATGTGTGTGTGTGAAGAATTAATTTGTCCAAAGAAAAGAAGTCATGTAAGTGAAAATGTATTGTGTTTGTTTCAGAAACTGTGTGTGTAAAAATATAACAGTTGGGTTACAAAACATGGACACCAACTAATATGCATAAAAGAAGTGGTGCATGGCTTATGCTTTGATGGCAGAGAACGAAAAGATCCCGTTGCTTCCTCGTCTCATATTCTGGTTCTGGCTGGCTTTTGGAGTGTACACGGTGCTGAAGATGGGTCAGGGGGAAGACTCCAGTTCTTTTCGCTTCATCTCCTGGAACGAGTTTTATCATGACATGCTGGCCAAGGGGGAGGTGAGGTGGAAGGGGGAAGTGTGGGTGTTTGTGTGTGAGTGTGCATGAGTGTGTGTGTGCATGGGTGCGTACATGCATTTGCATGAGTTGACTGAAGGTATTTCTAATTTGTAAGTCTTGTATGTTTGTTACAATGGCAGTGTGTGTGAGGTAAGGGTGTGTGCGCATGAGTGTGTGTGTGTGTGTGTGTGTGTGTGTGTGTGTGTTATTTTGCAATTTGTGTATTAGAATGTGTGTGTGTGTGCTCACATGTGTATGTGCGTGTACACATGATTGCAAAAGACGCCCCCCCCCCCACTCACCCAAAGCATAGATCTGTAGGGAACATTGGATGTGTACTACATGGGCAGGTGGATGCTATCATTGTACGACCTGACTCTGAATCAGCCCTTATTCAGCTGGCAGAGGGTGCTGTTATAAAAGGCAAAAAGGTGAGGCTAAAAATAGTACATGGTTTTTTTGTTTGTTTGTTTGTCATAATCTGTAGAGAAATATGTAAAGAGTGTTTGCATGCAAGTGTATATGTAGAGATATAACTTTTTTTGATAGTCAGTTTGTACAGTTTGTTAGACAGTAAGTTAGCTCACCATATTCATGGGTGTGCCACTGTCTGTTTGAATGAGGTGATCAGTTTGACAGCTCACTGTGCACTTGTGACTTTATTAGTTTGAATGATGGGTGCAATAGCCGAGTAGTCAAAGCATTGGACATTCAATCTGAGGGTCCCAGGTTTGAATCTCAGTAACAGTGCCTGGTGGGTAAAGGGTGGAGATTTTTCTGATCTCCCAGGTCAACAAAAGTGCAGACTTGCTAGTGCCTGAACCCCCTTCATGTGTATGCACAAGCATAAGATCAGATACGCACGTTAAAGATCCTGTAATCCATGTCAGTGTTTGGTGGGTTACGGAAACAAGAACATACCCAGCATGCACACCTCTGAAAACAGAGTTTAACTGCCTACATGGCAGGGTAAGCACAGTCATACATGTAAAGCCCACTTGTATACATATGAGTGAACGTGGGAGTTACAGCCCACGAACGAAGAAGAAGAAGAATCAGTTTGAATAATTTTTCCTCTTTTTGCAAATGGATTATTTCAAATGATACCCTGATGGTATAACTCAGCAGTAATGAGTGAATCAGTGAATGTCACCCTTGTGAAAGAAATGAAATGTACAAGTGAAACAGTAGCTAGTCCCACAGGTGGACACGAGATTCTACACCCTGAAAATCCCTGACGCCGGAGGTTTTGAGGAAAAAGTGCGCAAGGCAGAGAGTGATCTAGGACTGAGACCTGACCAGAGTGTGCCGATTCACTATGTTAGGCAGAGGTAATGCTAATTTTTTAAATATTTTATTTATTTATTTATGTTTGAAATTGTAAAGTTGTATTATCAGTAATCTGATTTGTTTTTAATGAGATATTGTTGAATTGATTGTAGTGCATGGTGACCTCCACCTAGCTCATACTGTATATGGTTGAGACTAAGCAGATTGGGGGTGGGGGGGGGGGGGGAGTTGAAGAGAGCAATTTATTTCATTGTGTGTCAAACTGTCTCAAAAACATCCACAAAATGTCCCATCTTTCTCTTTGTGTGTGTGTGTGTGTGTGAGCATGAGAGAGAGTGAGTTTGTGTGTGTGTGTGTGTGTGTGTGTGTGTGTATGTGAGCATGACAGAGAGTGAGTTTGTGTGTGTGTGTGTGTGTGTGTGCTGAGTTTGAAACTGCATTTAATTTACACTAACACCCTTTCTCTTTCTGTGAAACACACACACACACACACACACACACACACACACACACACACACACACACACCACTCCATGTCCATGACATGCCAAGACAAGGCACAGCACAGAGGCACATGACTCAGATCAAACAAGAACAAAGTGATTAAAACACTATGGCAATCCTACAAGTGAGCTCTTTTGATTCAAAGCAGTGACCTCTGACCAACTCATACCATATAGAAAGAAAGGCCAGAACGTTTTTGATCCCATATGTGACAATACTACTGATGTATATATGATGTGGCCTGGACCACTACACATGAACAGCTGCATCAGCAAAGAACTGAGTGCTGGTAATGCAATCTGATAATTTTGGGTTGTGGGGAAAGGTGGAGTAGGAGGGAGAAGGTGGGGGTGTGGAGGGTGGAGTCCCCATACAAACAGATGTATATTGGGTTTTGTATTGAATAGTATTACTTTTCTGTAACAAGAGATTTCTCTGTGTGAATGTGACCATGCTGAGATGTCTTCAGTACTATGTGATTTTACATCTGTACAGATATTTTGCTACTAAGTCATTGTTCGATCATAAGCTGTAAATGAATATTGGCATGATTCGTGAAAAAACAGAAAAGAAAAAAAAGTCATCTTGAAGGTCTTTTGTTTTTCGTGTACATCTGCAATGGCATTGGAGTCCCTGTAGAGAGTGAGCTTGTAAGGTAAGGGAGACAATGCAGTATGACAGATGACCAGCGGAATGAAACGAGTGCCACATGTAATCATGGTGAAGTTATTATTGTGCATGAATGAATTTTTTGTTAGTTTGAACATGCGTGTGTTTGCACAGCTTTGTTTGCTTTGATTTGTAGCTTGTTTGACTAGAGTCTGAAGTGATGAATAGCATCTGGAATCATTCTGGTACATATGTATTGTCTTCATGTGAGAGATCAGACGTGAAAAGTTTGCAGTTTGCTTGTTTTGCTTCTGCAGTCCCTCTGCAGGCTTCTTACAGATATTTCTTATCACACATTCCTTATCTTGAAATGTGAAGAAGCTTCATGGTGTGTGTGGCACAACCAGCCTTTAAGTGTCCGACATCTGATTGACTACTGGGATCTGCATGATATCAGCTGCAATCATTTTACAGCTAGCTCCATGGAGTTATTGTTCTGGGATGTTCCCTGGACACACTTTTTCAGTTTCTGAAGAAAATCAGTGTTTAAAAAAAACCCCAACTTAATATTTTTATTTTGACTGAAAAATAGGTGGGTGAAATGGTCTTTTTACATCATTTTCAATACTTTAAAAAACTTGATTAATAATTTATGTTGACTAAGTAAGATGTGGATGGATTAGTCTGTTGTTTTTATTAACTTTTGAACATAATTTTGTGTTCTCTTCCAGCGGTTTTAAGAACGGACGGGTATTGAGTTTTGAAATGGCCCCTTTGTGGTTTGCTGGTCAAACTAACATGATTTGACTGGATTTGATTTCTTCAGCCCCTGGGCACCTGTGATCTTCATGGGCATCATCGCCATTGCCGGGTTCTTCCTCCTGCGCAACTTGTCCAGCCGTGTGCAGCTGCCCAACCCCACAGATATGTTTGTGAGTGGATGTGGATGTGTCTTTTGTTGAAGTTGTTTGCAGGCTTTTGATATTTTGTATCAGTTTATGTTTCCTTGTGTGCTACTTTTTTATGTGTGTGTGTTTTTTTTACTTCCAGTCTTTGTTTATCATGGCTACTGGCCCAAGTTTTAGCCATAATCCTTGTTTCTGGGTCTGGAGAATGTAGATATTGTAATCAAGGTGAAATGAAATAATGTGCTATATCCATGAATTGATCTCCCAGTTTCACAGCTGTGATCGCCAGTATTTGTCACATGGACACCAGTTCATCTGGCTATGTCTGATAGCAGTCTGACTGTTCATCATCAGATCTGAGCACTAAAAGATATCCTTTTACTCAATCACATTCATACATACCAAGCAAAATTGGCATTCCACGTCACACTTTTGAAGGGATATTTTATCTTTCTTTTTCCATTGACCTGTAAACATATGCGATGCAGTTTGTTAACGCAAGGGAAAAAACTCATTCTGAATCATTTTGGGTGAGAGGAAAGTTACAGACTGTTTTTAACTAGATTTATTTAAATAGAATTTGTGTATAGGACAGGCGTTCAAGGTATTAAGTACAGTAAAGGTCTGGTATTAGGTATTAGACCAGAATAAATAAAGCCATGTATTTGGTGTTAGTAGGGATGCAGTTTGCATGAGTTCACTCAAAGTATATTTGATTTTAGGATTTGTTACCTTATACGTGCTGAGTAATGAAGCATTATCTTTTGGCAATCAAAATTAAAAAAAACAAAAGACTTAAAGTTCTCAGGAAAAATGTTTAACCAATTGACAAATTTGCTACAGGTAGCATGGTTATGTATGAAATGTGTTTTGACTTCATCAGTCGATTGATTTGTATAGGAGTCCACCAAAAAAGTTATGTCCCATCTCGGTTGGTTATCATGCAATGTCATCTTAATTCATTCGCTGCCATAGGTGACTTTAGTTCACAAGGAGGAGTCATGTTTAACGGACCGTTTTTCACATTGTAACAAAGATTGACAGCTGCAGCCAACTTTCTTGTGCAACAGAAAATGGATTAGCCTTCCCCCATTGATCAGTTTGAGTGAACAAGTCCACTGTGTTGATTTGACACTAACTGAATCATGTGACTGACGGCGTCGACTATGAAATATTTGGCGTTTGGGAGTGTTTTTAACATAGAAATGTGGTGGCAAAAGAGTTGATACTGTCCATTTTTTCATGTACATTTTGAAAAAAAAGTGCGCATGGTTGTTATGATTTCAGGCCAACGAACGCAAAGCCAAATTCATGAGAGTGGATGTGGCCTCCAAACATGGCCACGGCATCAGTTTCAAGGATGTTGCCGGTCTCACAGAGGCCAAGACAGAGATCATGGAGTTTGTCGACTACCTCACGTCACCACAGAGATTTAAGGTCAGACACTGTTTTGTGTGTGTGTGTGTGTGTGTGTGTGTGTGTGTGTGTGTGTGTGTGTGTCTTTCTTGGGTTTTTCTTTATTCTTCTGTTTTAATCTTTTTTTCTTTTTTGTCCATTTGCCCAGAGTTTCACTGTTACTTTTTTCAACTAATGCAAGCCTGTTTGGTATATGGGAGCCACTCTTTTCCCATGCCTTTTGGGCATTGTTTTTATATTGTTAATGTACTGGAGAGCCTGACTGCATAAAATGGGTTGTATTGCATTGTGCTATGTTATTTTGTTAGTTTCCAGGGATGTCCTCCAAGATGCTGTGTTTATCAGTGTGATAAGTCTCAAGCAGGCCTATGGGCACTTGTAATGAAACCAATCATTTCATGACTGGAAACACAGCCTAAACACAGTAACAGATTGGGAGAGACACGTTCGTGAGTCCGACTGTTGATTCCGTTGTCAAGCAGCAAACTGAAAGAAGGGAAGCTACTCGTGAACGTCATTCTCTACAGCGGTCGCTTCCCTTTACAATACGATTTGATTTGTGGTTGTTCAGGGTACAAACAACAGTGGTTGGATCTCTGTGTGTGGTTGTACAAGGTACAAACAACAGTGGTTGGATCTCTGTGTGTGGTTGTACAAGGTACAAACAACAGTGGTTGGATCTGTGTGTGGTTGTACAGGGTACAAATAACTGGTTTGATTCCATCCTGTGTGCAGGAGCTGGGTGCCAAGGTCCCCAGAGGAGCACTGTTGCTGGGACCCCCAGGCTGTGGCAAGACACTGCTGGCCCGAGCAGTGGCCACTGAGGCCAAGGTCCCTTTCCTGGCCATGGCTGGCTCTGAGTTTGTTGAAATGTTGGGAGGTGAGACATTTCCCACACGTATATATATATATATACACAAGTTGGTAGAAATATTGGGAAGAAAGATGTTAACCATATATGGGTTTCTGGAAATATTTGGAGGTAGGACGTAAACAATATATGGGTGTGGATATATTGGGAGGTAAGATGTTTTCCAAATATGGGTTTGTGGAAATTTTGGGAGTTAAGACGTTAACCTTATATGGGTTTGTGGAATTGTTGGGATGTAAGAAGTTAACCATATATGGGTTCGTGGAAATATTGGGTGGTAAGATGCTTCCCATGTATGGGTTTTAGGAAATATTGGGAGTTAGGACGTTAGCCATATATGTGTTGATGGAAATATTGGAAGATATGATGTTTTCTATATGTGAGTTTGTGAAATATTGGGAAGTAAGACATAACCATATATGGTTTTGTGAACATATTGGGAGGTAAGATGCTTCCCATATATGGGTTTGTGGAAATATTGGGAGGTAAGATATTAACCATTTATGGATTTGTGAAAATATTGGGAGGTAAGATGTTTCCCATATATGGGTTTGAGGAAATATCAGGAGGTAAGACATCAGCCATATATGGGTTTGTGGAAATATTGGGAGGTAACACGTTTCCCATATTTGCGTTTATGGAAATATTGGGAGGTAAGATGTTAACCATTTATGGATTTGTGAAAATATTGGGAGGTAAGATGTTTCCCTTATATGGGTTTGAGGAAATATCAGGTGGTAAGACATCAGCCTTATATGGGTTTGTGGAAATATTGGGAGGTAAGATGTTAACCTTAAATGGAAATATAGTTGTACTGAAGACTTGAGTTGGTGAGTTTGCTTTGTTGTCAACTGCATTGCAGTGATGTTTGTGTTGTACCTGTCTTTGTTTATGTCTGTAATGTGTCGAAGTGCAAAATTTGAATTGAAAAAAACAAAAACAAAACATAATAATGAACACAAAAATGAAAATATTTCACTTGTACCAACATCATTTATTGCTCCAAAACACAAAAATTCCATCATTCCTCTTACTTAAAAAAAACAACAACCCAGAAAGTCATTTGGTTCAAAAACAAAAAAGTTACAGTAATTTGAAATGGGTAGGTGTATTTCTTGCTCTTTCTTGAAAATCAGCTGGCGCCAAGGAGTGTTGCACTCTAAACTCGCTGGTGGTGAAAGGGTTATAAAGAAGTACTTAATGGACAAATGAGTTTGTCAAAATGTAGGGAGGATAGATATCCCTATGTACATTATATCCTCATATATGCTCAGGAAAGGTAGTTCAGAGATTAAAACAAGCAAACAGAAAAAAACACATGCAAAAAGCAACCCCTAAAAGTGAATATAAACCCCAGTCAAATGTTTGATTAAAACGATATAGTATGCAGGTAAATGACGTACAGCAGGTTCAGATTGAGAAGACAGCAATAAGTTTTAAGTGACATTGATGACAGAGAATAACTTTGTGTGATGGGGGGAAAAAAAATCCCAGTGTCCAAGGACAGGCTTGGTGCATTTTTTCATCAGTCATTTCGTGCAGACAAACTGAGGAACAGAAAGAGCGATTTGTTGTGTTCTTGCATTTTGTCACCATGGTAAAGTGGAGTGGCAGCCTGGTAGTGATGTGCCTGACTTAGTGACTAGGAAGCCAGTGTGCATGGGTTCCAGTCCCATATACGGATAAAGATTTTTACTCCCTGCTCCACTTGACTGTGATTGGTTGTTTGGGTGCTAGTATTTCGGATGAGTCAGTAAACAGTGGTCCTGTGTGCAGCATGCACTTTGCACATGTTAAAAAACCTATGGCAACAAAAGGGTTGTCCCTGAGAAATTTCTGTAGAAAAATCCGCTGTGATAGTAAAATGAATCCACTTGGAGACAGACAAAATGTAAAAGTGTGGGTGGCACAGCGCTGTGATGACACTCCATACCTGGGGAGAGCCACCCAAATTTCACACAGAGAAATCTGTTCTGACAAAAAACTACAGTATAATACAATAGAACACAATACAACATAGTACAGTACAACACAACACATCACAATACAAGACAATTCATGATGCTGGTGGGTAATCACTTCTCAGAATGTCCACCAGTCATGATGTTGGAGGTTGCTCATGTTCAGGTCTTTCACATGTAACTTTGTTCAGGCCTTGGCGCTGCCCGTGTGCGTGACTTGTTCAAGGAAGCCAGGAAACGAGCACCATGCATCGTTTACATTGATGAAATTGACGCCATTGGCCGCAAGAGAACTGGAGGGTGAGTTGGTAGTGAAAGTGCAGATTGTGAAATCAGACAGGTGTATCATGCATATATGCACATGCCCACAGTCTTCAGGTTTATTCATACTTTATTTTATCCTTCCTGAAATGGGGACATTTTGATGATGATGAATGATGATGGGGGTGATGATGCTGTTACTTCAGGGGTCTAGGTATGGGACTACTTGACAAGACTGTACTCTCATGATATATCCAGGTGTCAAGCAGGCTGAGAGATGCAGACACCTGCAGTGTTGGTCAGGAAGTTTGAGCAGCAGCAGCTCGGCCTCTGTGTCATGTTGTTTGGCTTATTTCATTTTGGTTGGCCTGTCGTGTGTCATGTTGTTTGGCTTATTTCATTTTGGGTGGCCTGTCGTGTGTCAGGTTGTTTGGCTTATTTCATTTTGGGTGGCCTGTCGTGTGTCATGTTGTTTGGCTTATTTCATTTTGGGTGGCCTGTCGTGTGTCATGTTGTTTGGCTTATTTCATTTTGGGTGGCCTGTCCTGTGTCATGTTGTTTGGCTTATTTCATTTTGGGTGGCCTGTCGTGTGTCATGTTGTTTGGCTTATTTCATTTTGGGTGGCCTGTCGTGTGTCAGGTTGTTTGGCTTATTTCATTTTGGGTGGCCTGTCATGTGTCATGTTGTTTGGCTTATTTCATTTTGGGTGGCCTGTCCTGTGTCATGTTGTTTGGCTTATTTCATTTTGGGTGGCCTGTCTGTGTCATGTTGTTTGGCTTATTCATTGGGTGGCCTGTCGTGTGTCAGGTTGTTTGGGTAATTTCATTTTGGGTGGCCTGTCGTGTGTCATGTTGTTTGGCTTATTTCATTTTGGGTGGCCTGTCCTGTGTCATGTTGTTTGGCTTATTTCATTTTGGGTGGCCTATTGTGTGTCAGGCTGTTTGGCTTATTTCATTTTGGGTGGCCTGTCGTGTGTCAGGTTGTTTAGCTTATTTCATTTTGGGTGGCCTGTCGTGTGTCAGGTTGTTTGGCTTATTTCATTTTGGGTGGCCTGTCGTGTGTCAGGTTGTTTGGCTTATTTCATTTTGGGTGGCCTGTCGTGTGTCATGTTGTTCGGCTTATTTCATTTTGGGTGGCCTGTCGTGTGTCAGGTTGTTTGGCTTATTTCATTTTGGGTGGCCTGTCGTGTGTCATGTTGTTTGGCTTATTTCATTTTGGGTGGCCTGTCGTGTGTCATGTTGTTTGGGTAATTTATTAGTTTCAATTGAATCATCCCGTTTGTTGCGACAGGTCATTTGCGTTCTTAATTTCATTTTGGGTCGGCTGGTTGTGTGTGACAGGTCATTTCGTTCTTAATTTCATTTTGGGTCGGCCGGTTGTGTGTTACAGATCTTTTGGGTCCTTCGTTAGTGTCATTTTTGGGTTGGCCTGTTGGTTGTGTGACAGGTGGTTTGTGTCTTTACTTCATGCTGGGTGGTTGTGTTGTGTGTGACATGTTGTTTGTGTCTTTATTTCATCATAGGTGTGTTGTGTGTAACAGGTCGTCTGTGTCTTTATTTCATCATGGGTGGGTGTGTTGTGTGTGACAGGTCATCTGTGTCTTTATTTCATTCTGGACGTGTTGTGTGTGACAGGTCGTCTGTGTCTTTATTTCATCATGGTTGTGTTGTGTGTGACAGGTCGTCTGTGTCTTTATTTCATCATGGTTGTGTTGTGTGTGACAGGTCGTCTGTGTCTTTATTTCTTGCTGGGTGGTTGTGTTGTGTGTGACAGGTCGTCTGTGTCTTTATTTCATCCTGGGTGGGTGTGTTGTGTGTGACAGGTCGTCTGTGTCTTTATTTCATTCTGGGTGGGTGTGTTGTGTGTGACAGGTCGTCTGTGTCTTTATTTCATCATGGTTGTGTTGTGTGTGACAGGTCGTCTGTGTCTTTATTTCATCATGGGTGTGTTGTGTGTAACAGGTCGTCTGTGTCTTTATTTCATCATGGGTGAGTGTGTTGTGTGTGACAGGTCGTCTGTGTCTTTATTTCATCATGGGTGAGTGGGTTGTGTGTGACAGGTCGTCTGTGTCTTTATTTCATCATGGGTGGGTGTGTTGTGTGTGACAGGTCGTCTGTGTCTTTATTTCATCCTGGGTGTGTTGTGTGTGACAGGTCGTCTGTGTCTTTATTTCATTCTGGGTGTGTTGTGTGTGACAGGTCGTCTGTGTCTTTATTTCATCATGGGTGTGTTGTGTGTGACATGTCGTCTGTGTCTTTATTTCATCCTGGGTGAGTGTGTTGTGTGTGACAGGTCGTCTGTGCCTTTATTTCATCCTGGGTGTGTTGTGTGTGACAGGTCGTCTGTGTCTTTATTTCATCATGGCTGTGTTGTGTGTGACAGGTCGTCTGTGTCTTTATTTCATCTGGGTGTGTTGTGTGTGACAGGTCGTCTGTGTCTTTACTTCATTCTGGGTGTGTTGTGTGTGACAGGTCGTCTGTGTCTTTATTTCATCATGGGTGTGTTGTGTGTGACAGGTCGTCTGTGTCTTTATTTCATCATGGGTGTGTTGTGTGTGACAGGTCGTCTGTGTCTTTATTTCATCATGGGTGTGTTGTGTGTGACAGGTCGTCTGTGTCTTTACTTCATTCTGGGTGTGTTGTGTGTGACAGGTCGTCTGTGTCTTTATTTCATCCTGGGTGTGTTGTGTGTGACAGGTCGTCTGTGTCTTTATTTCATTCTGGGTGTGTTGTGTGTGACAGGTCGTCTGTGTCTTTATTTCATTCTGGGTGGGCTGTGTTGTGTGTGACAGGTTGTCTGTGTCTTTATTTCATCTGGGTGTGTTGTGTGTGACAGGTCGTCTGTGTCTTTACTTCATTCTGGGTGTGTTGTGTGTGACAGGTCGTTTGTGTCTTTATTTCATCCTAGGTGTGTTGTGTGTGACAGGTCGTCTGTGTCTTTATTTCATTCTGGGTGTGTTGTGTGTGACAGGTCGTCTGTGTCTTTATTTCATTCTGGGTGGGTGTGTTGTGTGTGACAGGTCGTCTGTGTCTTTATTTCATCATGGTTGTGTTGTGTGTGACAGGTCGTCTGTGTCTTTACTTCATCCTGGGTGTGTTGTGTGTGACAGGTTGTCTGTGTCTTTACTTCATTCTGGGTGTGTTGTGTGTGACAGGTCGTCTGTGTCTTTACTTCATTCTGGGTGTGTTGTGTGTGACAGGTCGTCTGTGTCTTTATTTCATCCTGGGTGTGTTGTGTGTGACAGGTCGTCTGTGTCTTTACTTCATTCTGGGTGTGTTGTGTGTGACAGGTCGTCTGTGTCTTTATTTCATCCTGGGTGAGTGTGTTGTGTGACAGGTCGTCTGTGTCTTTATTTCATCATGGGTGTGTTGTGTGTGACAGGTCGTCTGTGTCTTTATTTCATCCTGGGTGTGTTGTGTGTGACAGGTTGTCTGTGTCTTAACTTCATTCTGGGTGTGTTGTGTGTGACAGGTCGTCTGTGTCTTTATTTCATCATGGGTGTGTTGTGTGTGACAGGTTGTCTGTGTCTTTATTTCATTCTGGGTGTGTTGTGTGTGACAGGTCGTCTGTGTCTTTACTTCATTCTGGGTGTGTTGTGTGTGACAGGTCGTCTGTGTCTTTATTTCATCCTGGGTGTGTTGTGTGTGACAGGTCGTCTGTGTCTTTATTTCATCATGGGTGTGTTGTGTGTGACAGGTCGTCTGTGTCTTTATTTCATCATGGTTGTGTTGTGTGTGACAGGTCGTCTGTGTCTTTATTTCATCATGGGTGTGTTGTGTGTGACAGGTCGTCTGTGTCTTTATTTCATTATGGGTGTGTTGTGTGTGACAGGTCGTCTGTGTCTTTATTTCATCATGGGTGTGTTGTGTGTGACAGGTCGTCTGTGTCTTTATTTCATTCTGGACGTGTTGTGTGTGACAGGTCGTCTGTGTCTTTATTTCATTCTGGACGTGTTGTGTGTGACAGGTCGTCTGTGTCTTTATTTCATTCCGGGCGTGTTGTGTGTGACAGGTCGTCTGTGTCTTTATTTCATTCTGGGTGTGTTGTGTGTGACAGGTCGTCTGTGTCTTTATTTCATTCTGGGTGGGTGTGTTGTGTGTGACAGGTCGTCTGTGTCTTTATTTCATTCTGGGTGTGTTGTGTGTGACAGGTCGTCTGTGTCTTTATTTCATTCTGGATGTGTTGTGTGTGACAGGTCGTCTGTGTCTTTATTTCATTCTGGGTGGGCGTGTTGTGTGACAGGTCGTTTGGGTCGAACATGGAGGAGGAGCACACACTGAACCAGCTGCTGGTGGAGATGGACGGCATGGGCACACAGGAGGGAGTCATCATGCTGGCCGCCACCAACAGGGCAGACATCCTTGACAAGGTCAGTTGGTCTGTCAGCCTGCCGCATTGTCTGCCTGTCTTTTTTGTCTCTTTTCTTTTTTTCTGCCTTGTTCTTCTTCCTGTTGTGGGCTGCTGCATCTCTTTTGTGGGGTTCGTACAAGTTTCAAGGTGTTTTTTTTTTTAAGAATTTGTAAGAAATGACATGTCCTTTTCCTTTCTAAATTCTTGAAAGTCTTGAAAAATGACCCATGTGTAAGTATATGTTTAATGTATGCTCTCTATTTTACTGCCCTGTCCTTGCTGTTGGGGGGTAGGCGGTAGTGGGGGGTTACAAGTCTCAGAGACTCCTAGCTATGCTAGTGGGAGCTTATGCTCCTGGAAGAGCCACCCGAGCTGGACAGGTCAAAGGGTAGAGGTCAAAGAGTGATTCACTGGTCGTCCAGTGGGGGGTGGGGTTAGGGGGTGGGGGTTCAGTGCAAGGCTAACAACCCGGTCACATAAAAAGAACTCGTTTATGGAAACAGCAACAGAAGAATCCAACACTGGTTTGTTTGTGTGACAGGCCTCCAGAGTCATTGGAAGATACCCAAATAAAATACAGTGGTGAATGCCAAAAGGAAGCCACTGAAGTCCTGAACGCCAAGTGCAAAACTGAGATCAGCTTTTAGAATATGCACACCATGTATGAAACTGGAAATAGTGAACACAGTTTTGAGGTGAGGACAGGTATGAGACAAGGATGCACAATGTCAGTACTGCTCTTCAACATGGCTGTAGACTGAATGATGCGAATATCAGCCGAAGATCAACCAAGTTTAAAGATAAAAGTATAATGATTTTTGAAAAACCTGATCCCAGATGGATTTTTCCCAACCAAAATTGCAGTTCTCTTCAGTGTAGCATACAATAATTCATGCAAGGGGCATAAGCTGGCACTCAGAATAACATGCTTTTCACTCAGGTTCCTGTTGTGATAGATTAAAAAAATCTGCCTTTGGTGTTTTAAAGAGTTTTTAGATTTTGAGGAAAAAACACACACACACAAAAACAAAAACAAAATAAAACAATTGGGAAGAACCATTTGTGAGCAGGGTTTGACCTCTTTTGACATTTTTTACCCTGCCGTTGATAGTGCATTGTGTGATGCATGTTGGGTGTGTTTGTGTTGGATAATTGGTGGATGTACAGGCACAGTGGCCATGTGGTATAGGTGTTGGACTTCTAATCTGAGGGGCCTGGGTTTGAATCCCTGTCATGGCGTCTGGAGGGTAAATAGTCCAGATTTTTCTGACTTTCTAGATCAACAGATGTACCGACCTGCTAGTGCCTGAACCCCCTTCTTGTGTATATGCATGCAGAAGATCACACACATTAAAGATCCCATAATCAGTGTTAGCATTTAGTGGGTTTTGGAAACAAGAACATACCCCGCATGCATCCCCCTGAAAATAGGAACGTGGGAGTCCCAGTCCACAAAAGAAGACTTGTGGAGACTGACATGGATAACAAGATGTTTGACGTGTCTGTTTCTTGTGTGCGTTCAGACTCATGAAGGGGATTATCTGTCACAAACAACTTTGCGGTCAGGTATTCTTTTGTGTACCAGGCATTGCTTCGACCCGGTCGATTTGACCGACACATCATGATTGACCTGCCCACGTTGATAGAGCGCAGAGACATCTTTAACCTGTACCTGGGTAAACTGAAGCTGGAACAGTCGCCGGAGATGTACTCTGAAAAGATGGCGCAGATGACTCCTGGCATGAGCGGTAGGTTGTGTGTTTTCAGACAAAGAAAACATTGTATTTCAACAGGAGAAATGTTCATGATTTAACCCTTTGACACTATTATACAATATTAGAGCACAAGAGCACACTGTGTACAATGTTTGGTTTGACGCCTTCATCTGGAGGGTTTTATAGTGTAGGTACTGGCAGCCTCGACCGCAAAACTGAAGCTAAGACTGAAAAACGTTGATTTTGCTTATTTTCCCCAAACCTGTAACTTGAGTGACGTTTAAGTAAAAATCATGGATAGTCGGAGGGCTTTTTCCATGCCGTGGCTGACCGCCTCGACATAGATCACGTCAGCGGATTTGCGGGTTGGTCTTTCTTTCGCTTCGTTTGCCTGGATTATTTTGACCTACAAGGCTATTTTCAGCACTGTTGTGTTTGTTTTAGCCTGCACTTTTCAGCAGTTATTGTTTTAGCATGATAAACTTATTTTTGCCAATGTAACACTTGAAAAAAGATTTTCGCTTTTTTTTTATGCGTATATTTCTCAAAACTGGTAATAAGTTTTGAATGAATGCCTGGTATGAAACGAAAGCTCTTTTAATTCCCTTTCAAATGGTATACGAAACTACCACATGACATTTTAATTAGTAAGTAACTGGCTCATAAAAATGTTTGATAAACTCACACCCTGAAAACACATCCATTGATCTTTATTGCTATTCTTCTCCAATAATTTCTTGAAAACAGTCCTGGAATTTTGCAGAACTGTTCCATGAAACATTTTGCAGAAGACTGCAGAACTGTTCCATGAAGAATTTTGCAGAAGACACTCGATGATTATGAAGACCTGAAAGATACGTTTCTCAAAGCTGGGAGGGGAAGTGAACTTGCTTATCTGACATTCAATGAAGATATTCTATGATATGATGTTACAGTCCCGGGGCATGTGAGTAATACAGAAAGAACACCCAGATGAGCCAGGGAGAGGGAGGGACCCTGAGGGTAATCGCAAACAAAAACTTTGAGGGAATAGGGTGTGACCGTATTTTCCAATATATATATGGGAAAAGGAGCACATCTATGAACAAAAGTGTGACGATCACCAGAAACTGAAACCTGTCTGTCTGTCCTGTGTCTGTCTGGCAGGGGCTGACATATCCAACGTCTGTAACGAAGCCGCCATCCGTGCTGCCAGAGATGGAAAGAAGATCATCACTGCCTCAGACTTTGAGTACGCTGCTGAGCGGGTGATCGCAGGTACAGTGATGGGGTTTTACACAGGATGCTAAATCTGCGACACAGAATTAGCATGCTTTCAACCCTGAAGTGACCTTTGTGGTTGGCTCGCCTGCAAACAGCATTCATGAAAAAATGAACGCAGTTGGTAGTGTTATAGGTGTGGATGAATGATGCACTATACTTCTTCTTCTTCTACTTCTACTTTCTTCCTCTTCTTTTTTTTTTCTACTTTTCCTCCTCTCCTTCTCCTTCTCCTCCTCCCTCTTCTTTTCCTCCTCCTTCTCCTCCCCCTTCTCCTCCTCCTCCTCATGCTCCTCCTCCCCCCTCTCCTATCCCCTTCTCTTCTTCTGCTCCTCCTCCTTTTAGTCCTCCCCCTCCCCCTCTTATCCTCTTCCTTCTCTTCTCTTTCTCCTTCTCCTCCTCCTGCTTCTTCTTTTTTGTCTTCTTCATATTGTGATGATATGATGTATGTTGTAGGGGTGGAGAAGAAGACCCACCTGTTGGCACCGACAGAGAAAAAGGTGGTGGCTTACCACGAGTCGGGCCATGCTTTGGTGGGCTGGATGCTGAAGCACACCGATGCTTTGATCAGGGTAACAAGATAATAATGATGAGGATTATAATAGTACAGTTATATAGCACCTCCAAACCTCTCAAGGCAGTTCACAGTAACACATCAATCAGACACAAAGTACACAACAACACACACACATGCATGTGCACATGAACCACATACACAGAGAACTTGAAACAGTAAAAGCAAAAAGTAAACATTTTCAACAAGAAAGGAAGGAAAAAATGTATGAAAGCCAAACAGACAAGAAACAAGTTCACATTTCGTGATAAGAAGTTGTGTTTGAATCATGGCATATCAGTCTGACACCTTTCCCAATACTTTTCCATGATGTACTGAGCTGTACGTTCTTCAGCTGCAGTATAATTACGTTCCTAGGATGTTTTGAATGGTCAACAAGCCGACTGGCAGTGTCACTGCTTTGTAAAATAGTCCCATTTTGTTTCCAAGTTTTGTATTGTATCACTGTGTATGGAGTGTTTGAATTGTGGCTGTGACAGATCTCCATCGTGCCGCGGACCAACAGTGCCTTGGGATTTGCTCAGTACATGCCCTCTGACCAGAAGCTGTACTCCAGTGACGAGGTGGGTGACTGTGGTGGCTGGGTAGGGGAATGTCAGCACTTTTATTCCTGATACGGGTGTGTGATAATAGGGTGTGTTGACGCAGAGGAAGTTCTTTTGACAGAATGCGCACACACGTGCAGGTGCACTCTGGCAAGCAAACCACACCACACGATACACAAGGTACAGACACAGATGGACACATACACACACTGTCTCTAGCAAACCACACCACACGATACACAAGGTACAGACACAGATGGACACATACACACACTGTCTCTAGCAAACCACACCACACGATACACAAGGTACAGACACAGATGGACACATACACACACTGTCTCTAGCAAACCACACCACACGATACACAAGGTACAGACACAGATGGACACATACACACACTGTCTCTAGCAAACCACACCACACGATACACAAGGTACAGACACAGATGGACACATACACACACTGTCTCTAGCAAACCACACCACACGATACACAAGGTACAGACACAGATGGACACATACACACACTGTCTCTAGCAAACCACACCACACGATACACAAGGTACAGACACAGATGGACACATACACACACTGTCTCTAGCAAACCACACCACACGATACACAAGGTACAGACACAGATGGACACATACACACACTGTCTCTAGCAAACCACACCACACGATACACAAGGTACAGACACAGATGGACACATACACACACTGTCTCTAGCAAACCACACCACACGATACACAAGGTACAGACACAGATGGACACATACACACACTGTCTCTAGCAAACCACACCACACGATACACAAGGTACAGACACAGATGGACACATACACACACTGTCTCTAGCAAACCACACCACACGATACACAAGGTACAGACACAGATGGACACATACACACACTGTCTCTAGCAAACCACACCACACGATACACAAGGTACAGACACAGATGGACACATACACACACTGTCTCTAGCAAACCACACCACACGATACACAAGGTACAGACACAGATGGACACATACACACACTGTCCATAGCAAACCACACCACACGATACACAAGGTACAGACACAGATGGACACATACACACACTCACTCTGTCTCTATCTCTCTCTCTTTCTCTCACATACATACACTGACCATGGATTTGAACACAATAACATCAATAAACATCCAGCTGTTTCAGATCTATTAAAAGATAAAAGCAGTACCAAGTCAAATAAACTGAAGAGTTTTAACTCAGAGCTATTTCCAGCTGTTTGTAGCTATAGTTTTTCCTTTTTTTTTTTTCCGTTTGTGGGCTGCAGCTCCCACTTTACTCATATTCACGAGTGGGTTTTGATGTGAATATGCATTTTTACTCCTGCCATTTAGGCAGTCATACTCTGTTCTGGAGGGGAAGATGGTATGTCCTTGAACCAACAGGGTTCACAAAATGTGAAGGACCACTTGGGAACTTGCACAGTTTTCTCCTTGTGAGGCATGGTGAAATGATGCTGATTGTTTGGCAAACAGCAGTTGTACAGCCAGTGCCATGAGCACCACTCATAACCACAGCTACTTTCTTGTACGTGCACATCGATTTTTTTTACAATGAAAAACAACAGCTGTCATTTATGTACCACTAAATAACTGTCAAGTTTGAGTTGATATGTAAGTTTTTCAAACACATCTTTCAAACTGTTAATGGTGCACATTTGCTTTAAACAGCTGTTTGTGTTTTCAGTGAGAGTCCAGTAGAAAACCATGTACATCCTGCATAACTTAAATCATCTCTGGATTTTTTTTTAGAGATATTTTTTGAAACAAATACCTGATTAATGAAGGGGTCTTTAACTTTTTGTGAAGTCTTGAAGTCTGCATTTCAGAGTTGTGCTGTGCATGTTATATTAACCTCAGGTTGTGTGTGTGTGCGTGTGTTTGTGTGTGTGTGTGTGTGTGTGTGTGCGCGCGCGCGCGCATTGTTCCAGCTGTTTGAGAGGATGTGCATGGCCCTGGGGGGACGCGCAGCAGAGTCTGTCATCTTCAACCGTGTCACCACAGGTGGGTCACCCTGCCTTCCTAATCTCTTGTTTCCTCTCTTTTGTCATTCTCCAGGCCTGACCAGCACCTTAGGGCTGTGTCTAGGTCAGGCATCTGATCCTTTCTTTTATTTCTGTTTAGTTTTCAAGCGCATATGGTGTAGCAGATATGGATCAGTCTGCACACTTTGATATCACCTTGAAACTGAAACTGATCTGATTGTTATTGTGCATAGTGCTGTCTGATCTGTATTTGGTCATGACCCTTTATTGTGTTGGAAGGAGGATGGCTATAGGTGGGGTGTAGGGAGGAGGATGGCTATAGGTGGGGTGTAGGGAGGATGGCTATAGGTGGGGTGTAGGGAGGAGGATGGCTATAGGTGGGGTGTAGGGAGGATGGCTATAGGTGGGGTGTAGGGAGGATGGCTATAGGTGGGGTGTTGGAAGGAGGATGGCTATAGGTGGGGTGTAGGGAGGAGGATGGCTATAGGTGGGGTGTAGGGAGGAGGATGGCTATAGGTGGGGTGTAGGGAGGATGGCTATAGGTGGGGTGTAGGGAGGAGGATGGCTATAGGTGGGGTGTTTAAAGGAGGATGGCTATAGGTGGGGTGTAGGGAGGAGGATGGCTATGGGTGGGGTGTAGGGAGGAGGATGGCTATAGGTGGGGTGTAGGGAGGATGGCTATAGGTGGGGTGTAGGGAGGAGGATGGCTATAGGTGGGGTGTAGGGAGGAGGATGGCTATAGGTGGGGTGTAGGGAGGAGGATGGCTGTAGGCGGGGTGATGGCTATAGGTGGGGTGTAGGGAGGAGGATGGCTATAGGTGGGGTGTAGGGAGGAGGATGGCTGTAGGTGGGGTGTAGGGAGGAGGATGGCTATAGGTGGGGTGTAGGGAGGAGGATGGCTATAGGTGGGGTGTAGGGAGGATGGCTATAGGTGGGGTGTAGGGAGGAGGATGGCTATAGGTGGGGTGTTGGGAGGATGGCTATAGGTGGGGTGTAGGGAGGAGGATGGCTATAGGTGGGGTGTTGGGAGGAGGACGGCTATAGGTGGGGTGTAGGATGGCTATAGGTGGGGTGTTTGAAGGAGGATGGCTATAGGTGGGGTGTAGGGAGGAGGATGGCAAATAGGTGGGGTGTAGGGAGGAAGATGGCTATAGGCGGGGTGTAGGGAGGATGGCTATAGGTGGGGTGTAGGGAGGAGGATGGCTATAGGTGGGGTGTTGGAAGGAGGATGGCTATAGGTGGGGTGTAGGGAGGAGGATGGCTATAGGTGGGGTGTTGGAAGGAGGATGGCTATAGGTGGGGTGTTGGAAGGAGGATGGCTATAGGTGGGGTGTAGGGAGGATGGCTATAGGTGGGGTGTTGGAAGGAGGATGGCTATAGGTGGGGTGTAGGGAGGAGGATGGCTATAGGTGGGGTGTTGGAAGGAGGATGGCTATAGGTGGGGTGTAGGGAGGAGGATGGCTATAGGTGGGGTGTCGGGAGGATGGCTATAGGTGGGGTGTAGGGAGGAGGATGGCTATAGGTGGGGTGTTGGAAGGAGGATGGCTATAGGTGGGGTGTAGGGAGGAGGATGGCTATAGGTGGGGTGTAGGGAGGATGGCTATAGGTGGGGTGTTGGAAGGATGGCTATAGGTGGGGTGTTGGAAGGATGGCTATAGGTGGGGTGTAGGGAGGAGGATGGCTATGGGTGGGGTGTAGGGAGGAGGATGGCTATAGGTGGGGTGTAGGGAGGATGGCTATAGGTGGGGTGTAGGGAGGAGGATGGCTATAGGTGGGGTGTAGGGAGGATGGCTATAGGTGGGGTGTAGGGAGGAGGATGGCTATAGGTGGGGTGTTGGAAGGAGGATGGCTATAGGTGGGGTGTAGGGAGGAGGATGGCTATAGGTGGGGTGTAGGGAGGATGGCTATAGGTGGGGTGTTGGAAGGATGGCTATAGGTGGGGTGTTGGAAGGATGGCTATAGGTGGGGTGTAGGGAGGAGGATGGCTATGGGTGGGGTGTAGGGAGGAGGATGGCTATAGGTGGGGTGTAGGGAGGATGGCTATAGGTGGGGTGTAGGGAGGAGGATGGCTATAGGTGGGGTGTAGGGAGGAGGATGGCTATAGGTGGGGTGTAGGGAGGAGGATGGCTGTAGGTGGGGTGATGGCTATAGGTGGGGTGTAGGGAGGAGGATGGCTATAGGTGGGGTGTAGGGAGGAGGATGGCTATAGGTGGGGTGTAGGGAGGATGGCTATAGGTGGGGTGTAGGGAGGAGGATGGCTGTAGGCGGGGTGATGGCTATAGGTGGGGTGTAGGGAGGAGGATGGCTATAGGTGGGGTGTAGGGAGGAGGATGGCTGTAGGTGGGGTGTAGGGAGGAGGATGGCTATAGGTGGGGTGTAGGGAGGAGGATGGCTATAGGTGGGGTGTAGGGAGGATGGCTATAGGTGGGGTGTAGGGAGGATGGCTATAGGTGGGGTGTAGGGAGGAGGATGGCTATAGGTGGGGTGTTGGGAGGATGGCTGTAGGTGGGGTGTAGGGAGGAGGATGGCTATAGGTGGGGTGTTGGGAGGAGGACGGCTATAGGTGGGGTGTAGGATGGCTATAGGTGGGGTGTTTGAAGGAGGATGGCTATAGGTGGGGTGTAGGGAGGAGGATGGCAAATAGGTGGGGTGTAGGGAGGAAGATGGCTATAGGCGGGGTGTAGGGAGGATGGCTATAGGTGGGGTGTAGGGAGGAGGATGGCTGTAGGTGGGGTGTTGGAAGGAGGATGGCTGTAGGTGGGGTGTTGGAAGGAGGATGGCTATAGGTGGGGTGTAGGGAGGAGGATGGCTATAGGTGGGGTGTTGGAAGGAGGATGGCTATAGGTGGGGTGTAGGGAGGAGGATGGCTATAGGTGGGGTGTAGGGAGGAGGATGGCTATAGGTGGGGTGTAGGGAGGAGGATGGCTATAGGTGGGGTGTAGGGAGGATGGCTATAGGTGGGGTGTTGGAAGGATGGCTATAGGTGGGGTGTTGGAAGGATGGCTATAGGTGGGGTGTAGGGAGGAGGATGGCTATAGGTGGGGTGTTGGAAGGATGGCTATAGGTGGGGTGTAGGGAGGAGGATGGCTATAGGTGGGGTGTTGGGAGGAGGATGGCTATAGGTGGGGTGTTGGAAGGATGGCTATAGGTGGGGTGTAGGGAGGAGGATGGCTATAGGTGGGGTGTAGGGAGGAGGATGGCTATAGGTGGGGTGTTGGAAGGATGGCTATAGGTGGGGTGTGGGAGGATGCTATCGGTGGGGTCGTAGGGTGGAGGATGGCTATAGGTGGGTGTTGGAAGGAGGATGGCTATAGGTGGGGTGTAAGGAGGAGATGGATATAGGTGGGTGTAGGGAGGATGGCTATAGTTGGGGTGTAGGGAGGAGGATGGCTAATAGGTGGGGTGTTGGAAGGAGATGGCTATCGGTGGGGTGTAGGGAGGAGGATGGCTATAGGTGGGGTGTAGGGAGGGATGGCTATAGGTTGGGGTGTAGGGAGGAGGATGGCTATAGGGGGGTGTAGGGAGAGGATGGCTATAGGTGGGGTGTTGGAAGGAGGATGGCTATAGGTGGGTGTAGGGAGGAGGATGGCTATAGGTGGGGTGTAGGGAGGATGGCTAAGGTGTGGTGTAGGAGGAGGATGGCTATAGGTGGGTGTAGGGGGAGGATGGCTATAGGTGGGGTGTAGGGAGGGGATGGCTATAGGTGGGCTATAGGTGGGGTGTAGGGAGGATGGCTATAGGTGGGGTGTAGGGAGGATGGCTATAGGTGGGGTGTTGGAAGGAGGATGGCTATAGGTGGGGTGTAGGGAGGAGGATAACTTGTTGGGTAGGGACCTCATCCTAATGACTAAATGCTACAGTTTGATTTTCAAGACCAACTTTAGAGAAAGGACAAAAGCAGGATTGAACTCAGACCCTCCTGCACTCTCTATTGGCAGATGAACAATTCAACCATTCTGCTGACTGGCGCAATAGCCAAGTAGTTAAAGCGTTGACTTTCTATCTGAAAGTCTTGGGTTTGAATCTCAGTAATGGCGTCTGGTGGGTAAAGGGTGGAGATTTTTCTCATCTCCAAGGTCAACATATGTGCAGACCTGCTAGTGCCTAAACCCCCTTTGTGTGTATGCGCAAGCAGAAGATCAAATACGCACGATAAAGATCCCGTAATCCATTTTAGCGTTTGGTGGGTTATGGAGATAAGTATATACCCAGCATGCACACCCCCGAAAGCGGAGTATGGCTGCCTACATGGCGGGGTAAGAAGGGTCATACATGTAAAAGCCCACTCGAGTGACTGTAATGTGGGAGTTGCAGCCCATGAACGAAGAAGAAGAAGAACCATTCTGTCACTTTCCTCTTACATGCATACATGCCTGAGCAGAAGACAGTGAATGTGTTTCACAGGTGCCCATGATGACCTGAAGAAGGTGACCCAGATGGCGTACGACCAGATTCAGAGCTTCGGCATGAATGAGAATATCGGCCTCCTCTCCTTCCCCACTGGTTCAGACAGCAGGTTCAGCAGACCTTTCAGTAAAAAGATGCAGGCCACCATTGATGAGGTGTGTGTGTGATTGCAGTGTGTTTGTGTTGTAGTAGAATGGATTGTTTGGGGTATAAAGTGAATGTATCAGTAGCTGTTTACATTGTGGCAGTCCTGGAATTATTTACCATGGTGGAAAGGTTGAATTATAGATCAGTGTGTTTGTGTGTGCATGTGAACATGAATCTTGTGTGTGCGCATGCTTTATATGTGTGTGTGTTGGTGTGTGTTAATACATATATATGTGTGTGTGTGTCTGTATTTATATATGAGCATGTATGTGTAAGTGTGTGTGTGTTTGTATATGCAAATTATACATTATTTGAAAGTTTACCATCTCTTCTGTTAATTTTGAATTAAATTTTTTTTTTTTTCGAAATATTAAAAAAAAAATTGAAGTATGTCACTAGATACTGAAAAACAGAAAAATGTATGTGATGTAGGGGGCAGTCAGGAAAAAAACTTTAGTTAGCACTCTCAGAATCATTGTCTGGTACAAACTGCATGTCTTCATCATAAAAAAAATTATCAGAAAATTGGTCACCAGTGTCTAGGAAGTAAGGTGTAATGTCTGGACCTTGTGTCACAAATTCTCTTGCCTCTCCATGAGAAAGTCCGATGCACCCTCATTTTAGTTTAGAAAGTCAACCTTTGAGGTGTGAGAGAAGAAAAAGTGGAAGTACACACGGTCTAAGGGAAATAACTGTGTGCATGAAAATGGTCACTCTTAATGCCTGTATAGTTTCCCTTTAATTGAATGTCGCTTTGTGTATTCACAAAAAGATTTTTTAAAAGTTCCAGCTTCAGCATGTTATTTTGAGCTCACCTAAAATTTAAGCATGGGCACATCTCCGGAGAGTTAACTCCTTTGTGTGTGTGTGTGTGTGTGTGTGTGTGCGTGCGTGCGTGCATGCGTGCGTGCGTGCGTGCGTGCGTGTGTGCGTGCGTGTGTGTGTGGTGTGTGTGTGTATGGTGTGTGTGTGTGTGTGTGTGTTGACAGGAGGCCCGAGCCCTGGTGTCCAGAGCCTTTCACCACACGGTCAAGGTGCTGAAGGACAACAAGGACAAGCTGGACTCTGTGAGTTGCTACACAAACATATACAGCACAGGATTTTTTTATATTTTTATTTTTTGCTATCCTATTATCAATGCCGTTTCAGTGGCATTACTTGTACACACCTCACATGGCCACACTTGGGTTCATCTGTCGCAGTCCCAGGGAGTTAGCAGTATTTGGTCGCTAGGAGATCACACACCAGAGGAGACCCTGCACTGCTGCTGAGTCACTTCGGTGGTGTTCAGTAGTGCCTGTTCTGAATTAACGTACTTCGGACACCAGCTGCTATGCCCCCTCCTGACGACGGTAATAGTAAAGTCGCGGAGCAAGACTGAGAGAGCATCCTGTCCAGTGCAGACAGTGCAGGGTTCTGATAACGTGAATGTGTGTCCCTGGTGCTTTGGAAATGGAAATGATTCTCTGCATGTCCATGCAACAGGTCCCTGGGATGCTGTAGAAGTTTCTTTAGTGAACGTCTAACAAGAGTGAAAACCCTGGATCAGATCACCTAACCCTTTTGCTGCCAGGAAAATCAGATTTAAATGAAATCTATTTGCCAGGGTTTTTTCACAAAGAACGGGTATATATTTTCCAAAATTTCTGTGCTCTTTGTTATTGGAGAAAGACCCATAAAAGTATATATTTTCTGAAAGGTAATGAATAAAGAATACAAAACACAGGATGTTTTCCCCATTTTATGTATTTTCAGTGACATGCTGTTGTTTTGAAATCAGTGTTTTATTTTTGTCACATTTTCAACTTGTTATTTACAAACATTAGTCCGATAATTTGCACTAAAATACCATATTTTCTGGACAAATGGATAATACCTGCACACACAGATTATACTAAAACAACCACAATAAGAATTTTTTTTTAAAAGAGACAGATACACAATGCATTGTGACTTCTCCAAGTGATAATATGGATGTGGGGCCACGCCCCCTCAGTCTCCACCCCTCTCCTCTTCACCCCTTTCACACGGTCACTTTATCCAGTTCTCACCAGACTGCATTGGCTGAGTGCCAAGAAAATCACTCACACTGTGTCCAGATAATTCAGTCACTTTCTGTCGTCTGCTACAGCTGTACAGTCAGCATCACTCACTGATAGTCGTATCTTGGCCAGTCTCTTCATTGCTCCCTTTATTTTCTTTCAAATCGTCCTATAAATGTTCATCACTGTTTTCTTCAAATTTACGCTTCAATTCTTTCTGAGTATCAGCAAAAGAAAGCAATATTGCTTGATTCAGTTGGCTATGATCGCATGTCTTGAGTAGGGAGTCCGACATTTTGTTGAGCGAGCGAGGAGAGGAGCCAGGCAAACACTGCGGCAGTAACCCATCCAAAATGTTCAAATAAAGGACTGCCTCATGACATAGTTGGGGTTTCTAGCGATGAATAGAATCTAGAAAGATTCCCCAAGCTAAAGCTACCAGTATTTTTGTCAACAAACTGAATGCAAACCAGGGAAAAGTCAGAATATTTCAGTGACGAGTGATCTCGTCATTGTGGCAGCGAAGCGTACATGCTTGTGCTGACGAGTTATCTTGTCATATAGGCAGCCTAGGGGTTGTCTGGTGGTAGGATCATCTGCTACAAGGAAGAGTTGTTTTCCTTGGCCACTTCTTGGTTCAGAAACAGGTGATTATGACTGGAAAGAGCATTTACCTTTGAATGTATGTAACTGTGCAGATTTGATCACAAGGTGCAGTATTAGAGTGGTTCTCTGAAGGAGGTCTGAGACCCCCCCTTCCCCCCAACAATTATGGTAAAAGAGTTCCTGGAAGCCCCAAGAGTTGTAACGTATCAGAAGCTCTGCAGTACTTGGTTGTTAAACACTTGTGTAGGAACTGGTATACTTGGATGCATAGTAGTTGGTTGACCGTCTTGAATAATGAGTACTTGGTTGATAAACTCTGTGTTTGAGTCAGTAGACTCGGATTACAGTGCTTGACTGATAGACTGTGTGAGTTGTTGGACCCATCATTGTGTGATATTGCAGCTGCCGGCATTAACGGGCTATCAGTCTTGCATTAATTGATTTTTTGTGGTTCCACCCCTTGTCCAGTCTTGACTGCACTATCACATGTCACAGGCATCGCAGTACAGCATTGTGCTGTACTTGTGCAGTCTTCAGAAACAGGTGTAAATGTGTAGAGGGCTGGAGCATTACAATTATTCTGTTCATCCTTAATTATAGATATTTACAAAGTGCCAAGCCTCAGAGACTGAGCTCTAAGCACTTCATAAACAGTCTTACAGCAGGGCTGCCTACCTGGGTAGAGCCACCTCACAGCTTTGTCTTTAGACGCTCATCTTTCCTTTTCTCTGTCATTTAGGCATCAGTCACAAAGGTGCGCGCGCGCACACACACACACACACACACACACACACACACACAAGTGGATTTTACAACAGTATGTTGCTAGGGACAACTCTCTTGTTGCCATGGGTTCTTTTATGTGTGCTAATTGCATGCTGAACACTGGACCTTGGTTTATTGTCTTATTTGAATGAAGATGGAGGAAAAGGAATTTCTGGAGAGTGTATTTTCAATAGGCTATCACTTCATAAGCATGTGTTGTGGTTGATCAGTAATGTGGTGCAGTTGATCTCTCAACTTGATTTTTCCGGACTACTGACTTCAGATAAAAAAACAAAACAAACAAAGAAACTAAAAACCAAGAAAATATTCTTTGAAAATCTCATTCTGTTGTTTGCCAAAAGTGGGTTTTGTTTTTGGTTATGTATTTATTTTGTTTTTGTTGTTGATCTTTGAAATGTTTATAGCTCATTTGCCCACCACTGCCCAAAGTGTGTAAATGGATGTTTTGTAGTGTGACTGCTCCAAGTGAAAGAAATGTGAGAACAAATGTTGAAGGATCATGACAAACAAATAACAGTTCCAGTATATGCCAGTTGGATACTCTGCAACCATTATCAGTATGATGAATATGAACATTATATTTCAGCAAGTCTGTTTAAGGGAACTTTTTGTTGTTGTTGTTGTTTTTGCTAAATTGCATCTAGAAATACATGTTTCTCTATTTTGTGATTATAACTCAGGTCCCTTTCTCGTCAGTCTTTGTTGATGTGGTGTGTCATGTCATGTGATGTGGTGTGATGTGGTATGACATGATGTGTTTGATGTGCAAATCGTGTGAAGTGATGTGATGTGATCGACATGATGTGATGTGACGTGATATGGTGTGTGATGTGACATGATGTGGTGTGTGTGATGTGACATGGTGTGGTGTGTGATGTGACATGATGTGGCGTGTGTGATGTGACATGATGTGTGTGATGTGATGTGGTGTGTGTGTGACATGGTGTGGTGTGTGATGTGACATGGTGTGGTGTGTGATGTGACATGGTGTGGTGTGTGATGTGACATGATGTGGTGTGTGTGATGTGACATGATGTGTGTGATGTGATGTGACATGATGTGGTGTGTGTGTGTGTGTGTGCAGATGGCCCACAGCCTGATGGAGAGAGAGGTGCTGACGTACGAGGACATTGAGGCGCTGATTGGCCCTCCCCCGCACGGGGAAAAGCTGAAGATTGAGCCGCACGGCTGGGAGGGCATCATGCCCAGCAACGACCACCCACATCCTCCCCCGCCACGACGACCCAAACCAGGCCAGGACTAGATAGGTCACCGCTTGGATGATGTGAAATGATGAAAGTGGAATGTGTGCCTGCATGGGTATCAGACACATGCACATCCAAACCCTCGTCTTTAGGTTCATGCATCTGTACACATGACACGCATCTTTGCACATGTGCACATTGTATTTGTTGGTTACGTAAAGCCCAGCTCAGGGTCGTATCAGGGCTGACATGTGTGCATGCACACTGACAGGAATATAATGTGCACATGCATAGCAACAAATGCACACTCTCAAACCCTACACACACACACACACATTTTTCTAGAAGTTTTGAATGAAGCACCACTACCTCCCACTTGGAAGCGAGGGAGAAAGGTGAATTGTATAAGCGTTATTACCAAATGCATTTGTGTAAAATAACTCCTTGTTTTTAACGTTTCTCACACTTTTAGATTTTGTGAAAAATCATGAAAGCGCCATTAACAAGTGAAAAGGCACTGAAAGTAACACTGATGTTGGAACAGTACCCTGGTACAGACCTTGATATTGACACCCCTTCCCTTCCACATGACTGAGTGGTGGTCGGGTCAGGCAGACCAGTCAGACAGTAAACTGAGGTCCCACACACATTATGCACTTAGCACATGTAGAAGGACCCATGGCAATGAAAGGATTGTCCCTGGCAATAATTTCTAATGAAAAATCCATTTTGATAGTAAAACAAATGAAAGTCAAAGACCAAAAAAAAACAGAAAGAAAATAAAAGTGGCACTGCACTTTTGCGACGAGCTCTCCCTTGGGGAGAGCAGCAAGAATTTCACACAGAAAGATATGTTAACTAAAACGTATTACAATACAATACAATACAATACAATACAATTGCAGTCAAAGGGTCAGTTTTCCTGTGCAGATAAGAAATTCTTCTTCTTCCACTTCATTCAGGTCTTCACTTTGAACCCACTTATTTAAACTGATGTAGAAACCACTGCCCTGCCCCCATTGTTCTTATTGTTACTTTTCGTCTCTGTGTGTGTGTGTGTGTGTGTACCCATTCTTATAAGGCGCTTAGAGCCCTATTTAGAGAATAGGTGCTTCATAAATTCACATTATTATTATTATTATTATTATTATTATTATTATTATTATCATTATTATATCAAGAGGTCAGACTGTTCAATAAGCATGTATTTTATTTGTATCACTGAAAGTAATTTTGATAGGAATTTCAGTTATGTTACCAAAGTAACTTAGCACGAGAATTTTGACTTGAATGGCTGTAATTTTGAGGAGGAATTGAGATCAGCATTTCTGAAGTAATTTAGATAAGAATTTGGTGAATTATCTGTTTGCTGACATTTTCACAAGAGATCGACAAGAATTTGGTGATTGTCTTTTTGCTGGAATTTTCACAAGATTCAGACAAGAGTTTGGTGATGATCTGTTTGCTGACATGTTCACAATGAGCACCGGAATGCTGTGTTTGATGTGAACACTGTTGTTACATAGAAACAGTGGGAAGCATTGTGTTTTTTGTTTGGTTTTTGTTTTTCCAGCTGATGATACATATTTTTACTTTTGTTTCAACAATGTGATACTTATATTGCATTATCGTGTGAATGAATGAAATGCTTTTGTGCATCCAGAGATTGAAGAATATGCTTTATTATGGGTTGGAGTGTTTATAATGTACAGTTTTTTTAGGAGGGTGTGTGCGTGGTGGGTTGGGGAGTGGGTGAATTTGTGGAGGCTTAAGTCAAAAGTCTTTGTTATTAAATATTTGTGCCACAGTGTGTGTGTGTGTGTCTGTGTGTGTGTGTGTGTGTGTGTGTGTGTGTGTGTGTGTGTGTGGATATGTTTGCATGTGTCTGAGGTGTGAATAAAAAAATTGCACCATTTTGTTAACAAATCCATGAACATCATTCTCCATGCAACAGACATGTTTTAATTAATTTATTTATTTATTAAGATAACTATTTTTTTCTGAAATATTTCCCATCAAAACTAGCACTGCTCCTTGAGCTATGTGTCATAAAAATAGCTTTGGACATGTCACTGCTTAGCAACAGGGGAGGCCATCCTTCTGTTCACTAGAAAATCAATAGCAGAGCATGCGATTGAAGGGGCAGGACTGACACTCTTTGCACGCCCAGTTTGATGTGTTTTTAACCCTTTCTCTGTTCAGAGCAAGGAGAGGGGAATGGTGTTTTATATGTCCTGATCAGCAGATTTTCAGAAAACTGGTTGAAAAAATTATTTTGTGGTCAGACCCTATATTCTTTTCTTGAACCTGCTTTTCCTGATCATTATGCTCCATGGCAGAATCGGTTAGACGTTGGGTTCGAGACCCTGTTTGAGCATGGTGTTGTGTCCCTGGAAAAGCACTTCTCTCCAACTTCCCTCACTCCACCAGGATGTGAATGGGAACATGACTAGTTGAGGAAGGTTAAAATGGCCTTCCTGGACACAGTGGATGTTAATTCACTGCCTTGATGGCTGGAAAAGGTTTTTGGATCTTTAACCAGATTGGGCATTTGTATGGTTTGGCAGTCCTGTTGTGGACCTGTGTTGTTGGCTGAACCATAAGCAACAATAATCCTTTTTCGCTCATGCAAGTGTAAGAAAGTCAGTAGGTGTATATTTCCATATTTGGAAAGGATATGATTAAAAACAACAACAACAACAAAAAAAACCTAGCAAGAAAATGATTTGTATGTGTTGCTTTCTTCCTATATGCGTGCATTTTTTCCTTTTGTGTGTACAGGTCTTGTGTGTGTGTCGTTTTCTTTATTTGTGCATGTCTTTTGTGTGTTAAGTTTTCTTTGTGTGTATGTCATGTGTGTTGTGTTTTCTTTTGTGGGTACATGTCATGTGTGTTGCTTTCTTTTGTGTGTACATGTCATGTGTGTTGTGTTTTCTTTTTTGTGTACATGTCATGTGTGTTGTGTTTTCTTTTGTGTGTACATGTCATGTGTGTTGTGTTTTCTTTTGTGTGTACATGTCATGTGTGTTGTGTTTTCTTTTGTGTGTAAATGTCATGTGTGTTTTCTTTTGTATGTACATGTCATGTGTGTTGTGTTTTCTTTGTGTGTACATGTCATGTATGTTGTATTTTCTGTGTGTGTTCATGTCATGTGTGCTATGTTTTCTTTGTGTGTTCATGTCATGTGTGCTGTTTTCTTTTGTGTGTTCATGTCATGTGTGCTGTTTTCTTTTGTGTGTTCAGGTCATGTGTGCTGTGTTTTCTTTGTGTGTTCATGTCATGTGTGCTGTGTTTTCTTTGTGTGTTCATGTCATGTGTGCTGTTTTCTTTTGTGTGTTCATGTCATGTGTGCTGTTTTCTTTTGTGTGTACATGTCATGTGTGTTTTCTTTTGTATGTACATGTCATGTGTGTTGTGTTTTCTTTGTGTGTACATGTCATGTATGTTGTATTTTCTGTGTGTGTTCATGTCATGTGTGCTGTGTTTTCTTTGTGTGTTCATGTCATGTGTGCTGTTTTCTTTTGTGTGTTCAGTTCATGTGTGCTGTGTTTTCTTTGTGTGTTCAGGTCATGTGTGCTGTGTTTTCTTTTGTGTGTTCAGGTCATGTGTGCTGTGTTTTCTTTGTGTGTTCAGGTCATGTGTGCTGTGTTTTCTTTGTGTGTTCAGGTCATGTGTGCTGTGTTTTCTTTGTGTGTTCATGTCATGTGTGCTGTGTTTTCTTTGTGTGTTCATGTCATGTGTGCTGTGTTTTCTTTGTGTGTTCATGTCACGTGTGCTGTGTTTTCTTTGTGTGTTCATGTCATGTGTGCTGTGTTTTCTTTGTGTGTTCATGTCACGTGTGCTGTGTTTTCTTTGTGTGTACATGTCATGTGTGCTGTTTTCTTTTGTGTGTTCATGTCATGTGTGCTGTTTTTTGTGTTTACATATGTGTTTTTGTGTGTATGTGTGTGTGTATACATGTCTTTTATGTTGTGTTTTCTTTGTATGTATGTCTTGTATGTTGTTTTTTTATGTGCATGTCTTATATGTTGTGTTTTCTTTGTGTGCATGTCATGTGTGTTGTTTTCTTTGTGAGTACATGTATGTTGTGTTTTCTTTATGTGTACGTGTCTTGGATGTTGTGTTTGCTTTGTGTGTACCTATCATGTGTGTGTTGTGTTTGTTTTGTGTGAACATGTGTTATGTCTGTGTTGTTTTCATTGTGTGCATGTCTTCTTTGTGTCGTTTAATGTGTACATATTTGTTGTCTGTGTTGCTTTCGTCATGCACACAGCCATCTTTCCAAGAAACCAAAAAACATGAGGAGTTGAACCATTCACATTGTTGAATTATATTTATTTTCTCTCTCTGGGTTTGACAAGTAAGCGTCTGCCACGAGGACATGAGCATCGGAGGTGTGGGGGGAGTGGGTGAAACTTGTCCTTAGAAAGCAGGAAAATATGCACAAACTGAAGATAAGAGTTACATAATGAGCTCTGAATTCCATGTTACCATGTTTTGTATTTTGGGAACAGATTGAAAAGCCTTTTCTTGTTTGACCGTGTTGAATTTTCCTGATGTGTTCACAGTGGCTGAAACGTTGAGACCACAACTTAGCCTTCTGGATGCAACGATGTATTATTATTATTTTTTTTTATATATAAATATTTGTGTATTTTGAATTTCATTTTGTGTTAATGTTTTGAGCAAACTTAGGGTAGTGTGCTTATTTATTTCGATTTCATATTGTGTTAATGTTTTAAGCAAATGTAGGGTAGTGTGCTTATTTATTTCAATTTCATATTAATGTTTTGAGCAAACTTAGGGTAGTGTGCTTATTTATTTCAATTTCATATTGTGTTAATGTTTTGAGCAAACTTAGGGTAGTGTGCTTATTTATTTCAATTTCATTTTGTGTTAATGTTTTGAGCAAACGTAGGGTAGGGTGCTTATTTATTTCAATTTCATTTTGTGTTAATGTTTTGAGCAAACCTTGGGTAGGCTCTGAAGGCTTGAGCAGTGCGTAGGATTTGTGTGAATGTCGGGCATCTGCCCCTTTTTTTTAATTTGTTTTAGAGCAGATGTGTAGCATGTACGGATCAATCCACACACTTTGGCACCTCCTTGAACTGACTGACTGGATTTGGTCCAGATAAATCTGACATTGGACTGTGTGGCTGTTGAACACCCTTGGACGGGGGGCTGACGGGTGCAGTGGCCGAATGGTTATAGTGCTGGATCTCACTCAAGTTTCTGAAGTTCAGTCCCTGGCTTCAGCGCATCTGGTGGGTTAAATGTGATTTTTCCCATGTCCCAGGTCAAGATAGGTACAGACCAGCCAGTGCCTAACTGTCTTCATTGTGTATATGCAGTCGGATGATCTAATACACATGTTGTAGACCCTGTAATCCACTTCAGCATTCAGTGGGTTATGGAATCAAGAACACACCAGCATGCACACCCTCAAAAACCAAGTATGACTGCCTATATGGCAGGGTAAAAAATTGACAGACTGTCATATATTTAAGAAGTTTCATGTCTGTGTGATGGTGTGTGTGCATATGACTGAAACCTGATTGAATGACACAGGAAATGAATGATGAGCGCCCAAAGGCAGCTCTCAGTTGGCTCTACCCAGGTAGGACGTCTGTTGTGCAAATGACTGTGTGCTTGTAAAGCGCTTAGAACTTGGTATCTGACCGAGGATATGTGCTGTGTCAGTATCAATGTCGTCATATCAATCTTCCTGGTACGACATTTGCCTGATGATCAGTTGAATTTTTACTGTTGGTGCTTGAAGACAGTTTCACCCATGCCAAGGGGATGGGGTATGTGAGTGTGTGGACACCAACAGAATCACAGGCAGTTCACCAAAACCAGTTCTATCGCTGACAACATCACAGTGTCATGCACGTGAATGAATGAATAACACAACAGTTATGGAATGTGCAAGGCGTAGATTGTCAGACAAGGACACATACAAGTAAGTCAGTAAATGATTTCTACATCATCTCATTCAGGCAGCACGTAGCGAGTGATTAGCATGCGTTCATAGAACGTGCGCATGTACACACTTTGCATCACCTGAAGTGAAAAGATCACTCACACACACACATACATACACGCACACACACACAGCATGAAGAGAAAGAGGAGAAATAAATGCATGTGTCACACAGATAAAACCATGAATAAGCAATTACAGACACATACAACAGAGCACAGTGAGAAACAAGAGGAATTAGTGCAAGAGTCACACACACAAAAACATAAATGAGCAATTATTGCATGTGGTACACACACAAATACATTGACACCAATTCCCAGGTTTGCACTAATACATCGATGCAATCTCTATTCATGAAACATGCAGGTTTCTTCAAAAATATGATGTAACCTGGTTCAACATGATAAATCGGTTTCACATATAAACTGGCTACACACACATCTGTGTCCAATGGTTTCAGACACATGTAAACTGGTTACACACACATCTGTGTCCAATGGTTTCAGACACATGTAAACTGGTTACACACACATCTGTGTCCAATGGTTTCAGACACATGTAAACTGGTTACACAGACATCTGTGTTCAGAGCAATCACTGTACAATGTTGTCACGTGGGAGGATCACCGTGTATTGTAACATCACCACCAGGGTTAAGAGCTTGGAACCAGTTCCAGATATCTGCGTGTGT
Source organism: Babylonia areolata (assembly GCF_041734735.1). Lineage (NCBI taxonomy): Eukaryota > Metazoa > Mollusca > Gastropoda > Neogastropoda > Buccinidae > Babylonia > Babylonia areolata. Next base: position 47,562,728 of record NC_134884.1, read on the forward strand.
GGAAAAAGAGTGTTCACACCATTCTACTTTGTTTCCTTCAGCAGGTCAGTTGATGCAGGAACCGCGCACTGCATTTGCCCTGTGTAGCAGTGATGGTGACTGATCCGCTTGATGTTAAATAGCTTTAGGTTCATTTTTCCTGCCCATTTTGAGAGGCGTTTATTAAGAGCACGGATTTGATATACCATACAACATATGGTAAAAGAAACAACAAACACATTCATAAATCCACACAAAAATGCACACACGCAGTCTCATTCTCTCTATATACACACACACGCGCTCACACACGGGAAGGTAACAATCACGGGTTTATCATCACCATCGTGTACGGCGAGTTGAGGCGAGGAAGATTCTCCAGGTGTGTGTGAGGAGGGAGTGTTCAGCCCTGTGTGAGGAGGGAGTGTTCAGCCCTGTGTGAGGAGGGAGTGTTCAGCCCTTCATGCTGTGTCCTTATGCAGCACAGAAAAACAAACCCCCCAAACAACGAAAATGACAACAATGCATCGACTGTTTTGGGCTCTCTCAGTTGACACTCGTCTTGATCCCCATCATCCAAAGCAGTGTCATACTGGGCATCTTCCACCCTGTCCCTCCTCCTGACAGAAAACAACAGCCCCCCGCAAAAAAAAAGTGTGCACCACATACACAAGTGATAGACGTGAGGTACGTCGCACGGAGAACGTTCTGTGCTGACTCCAGGCGATGGGTGGGGAGTGAGGGGGGGGGGGGGGTGGGGTGGAGGGGTTAGGAGAGATCTGGAGCGAGTGAAGCCAGGTTTGTTTTATCATTGTATTGATATTCACAGTCTTTGTTTGTTCCCGACACTGCGGATGTCACCCTGTGCAAAACTCGCAAATCAAAAGTCAACAACATAAAAACAACAACAAACAACAGCGCTGACACAACCAGCCGTGATGAACACACTGTCCTGATGGCAAAATACACAGTACTGCGATGTAGAGCGGTTTCTGTGCACCGCAGTGAAGACAGTACTGTGCAATAAGGTTTACGGTGCTGTGCCAGCTGCAGTCTGGTTGCCAAGTCCTGCTCAGTTTGTCTCTTCTTGTGCATGTTCACAACCTTATTTTGTGTCTAAAGATAAGGATACATCTCAAGTCATTTAGTTACTCACTGACGGATTAAGAAACAGAATTGATCAAGCTTTTAAGAACCATTAAACGATAATAGATGAATAAAAACCCATGGCGTGCAGTTAGAAAAGAATTTAAAATAAAACCCGAAAGTCCTGGCATATGAAATGGAACTACTTGTGACGCATTCCTCGCCCTTGACTTGTACTGGTATGACGTGCTCGCTGCCCACTGACGTCATTTCTCCAACAAATCGGTCACTGATGACGCCTTTCTTTAAAAAAATATTTTTTAGAACTAGGTCAAGGTTTTGGTTTCATGGTTCAAAGGAGGCTGTACCAGCCCTCTTGAGCAAAAGAGCTATGCGATGTCATCATAACATTAATTTGGTGATTAATTGTGACATGATGAGAACTTCTGTATGACGCAGTCATCAAAGACTTGTGACGTCATGATGAGGTCTCGTGCGCGGCAGGGGTTGTGTCGTCATGATGAACAAGACAAGAACGTGGGTGTCAGGTGCTGTCATGACAAAGCCGGAAACACGACATCATAACAGTCTAGAAGAGAGAGCGGGTGGCGGGCGGGCACTGTTTGACGTCACAAAAAACAACAACCGGTTTTTGAAACGTTACGAACAAAGATTTAGAGTGAATAAATGCTCTGTGACGCCACGACAAAAAAAATCACGTCACGGCCGCCTTGATGACGAGAGAAAAAAACAACAACAAAAAAAACAACCCCCCCCCCTCAGCCCCCTCCCCCCAAAAAAACAACAACAAAAAAACTGCAACCGACGTCACGACGAAAGGAAACCATAGGACGTCATGACCAAAACTGAGAACCTCCCTCCCCAAATCACGCTTGGGAAAGCCCAACTCCTCTTAATTAACGAAAGGAGGAGAATCGTCCAGCCTCGTTACAAAACAAAGTTTCAGTGGAAAGGGGTGAGAGTAGAAGGGGAGCGAAGAAGACCAAAGCAGCAACTGCTGCAATGCAGCAATGCCATGGCGCTCTGATGACGACGCCGAGTAGCTGATTGTGAGCCGGGCTGCAACTGAGTCAGCCTAGCAGTTGAGTCCGCTCATCTGGGCTTCATCAGGTGGTCTCTGAGGCCGTGGGACAGGAAGTCTTTGCAGACCCTCTCAGCGCTGAGGGTCTTGGCGTTGAGCGTGGCCAGGATGGCGTGCTCAGAGTCACACACCGCCGCCTGGTCCATGAACTCCGGCAGAGAGTGCAGACCTTGCAGGCCGATGTTCACGTCCAGACCTGGGCCGGGGAAAAAAAGGGGATGGTTTGTGAAAGGCGTGGGGAAGGGTAGACAGGGTGGTGGGGAAAGGCGTGGGGAAGGGTGGACAGAGTGGTGGTGGGGTGGACAGGGTGGTGGTGGGGTGGACAGGGGGGTGGTGAAAGGCGTGGGGAAGGGTGGACAGGGGCGTGGTGAAAGGTGTGGGGAAGGGTGGACAGGGTGGTGGTGAAAGGTGTGGGGAAGGGTGGACAGGGGGGTGGGGAAAGGTGTGGGGAAGGGTGGACAGGGTGGTGGTGAAAGGTGTGGGGAAGGGTGGACAGGGGGGTGGGGAAAGGTGTGGGGAAGGGTGGACAGGGGGGTGGGGAAAGGTGTGGGGAAGGGTGGACAGGGGGGTGGTGAAAGGTGTGGGGAAGGGTGGACAGGGGGGTGGGGAAAGGTGTGGGGAAGGGTGGACAGGGGGGTGGTGAAAGGTGTGGGGAAGGGTGGACAGGGGGGTGGGGAAGGGTGGACAGGGTGGTGGTGAAAGGTGTGGGGAAGGGTGGACAGGGGGGTGGGGAAAGGTGTGGGGAAGGGTGGACAGGGGGGTGGTGAAAGGTGTGGGGAAGGGTGGACAGGGGGGTGGGGAAAGGTGTGGGGAAGGGTGGACAGGGGGGTGGGGAAAGGTGGACAGGGTGGTGGTGAAAGGTGTGGGGAAGGGTGGACAGGGGGGTGGGGAAAGGTGTGGGGAAGGGTGGACAGGGGGGTGGTGGGGTGGACAGGGGGGTGGGGAAAGGTGGACAGGGGGGTGGGGAAAGGCGTGGGGAAAGGTGGACAGGGGGGTGGTGAAAGGTGTGGGGAAGGGTGGACAGGGGGGTGGGGAAAGGTGGACAGGGGGGTGGGGAAAGGTGTGAGGAAGGGTGGACAGGGGGGTGGGGAAAGGTGGACAGGGGGGTGGGGAAAGGCGTGGGGAAAGGTGGACAGGGGGGTGGGGAAAGGTGGACAGGGTGGTGGTGAAAGGTGTGGGGAAGGGTGGACAGGGGGGTGGGGAAAGGTGGACAGGGGGGTGGGGAAAGGTGTGAGGAAGGGTGGACAGGGTGGTGGGGAAAGGCGTGGGGAAGGGTGGACAGGGTGGTGGTGGGGTGGACAGGGTGGTGGGGAAAGGCGTGGGGAAGGGTGGACAGGGGGGTGGGGAAAGGTGTGGGGAAGGGTGGGTGGGTGGATAAAAAAGAATCTATTAGAATGAAAAAGCAAACGAAATATCTAATTAATCAATTAATAAAATAAACATGGAAATATATTGAACTCTCAATCTCCTTTAGCACTGTGGAGATTAAAGCGAAAACCCACCTCCAAATTTCTTTTAGTCACACACACACACATGCACACGCACACGCACGCACACACACACAAACACACACACACACACACCACACCTCTTAAACCGTGCGCTATGCACAAAAACACCTATTGACCCCTGGTCACCTGTGTGGATGTTGTAGCACCTGGCCGCCTCCCCCTCAGCCACCACGAAGGTGTCTGTGTCCTGGAAGTAGGCCACAGTGTCCACCCGCTGGGACAGCTTGACCTCGAAGAGCCTGGGGCTGAACTTCATGTGCTTCACGGCGAAAGAATCACTGAGGGAGGCCTCGCTGTCACTCTTATACGTGTTGAAGCACTTGAGGAAGATGTTGCGCATCATCTGTCGACAGGAAAGTTTCAGTTTCAGTTTTTAAATATCCTCGAAAACGGAGTATGGCTGCCTGCATGGCGGGGTAAAAACGGTCACACACTTAAAAGCCCACTCGTGTGCATTCGAGTGAACGTAAGAGTTGTAGCCCACGAGCGAAGAAGTTTCAATCAGCGCGCGGACGACTGATCCATAGATGCCACACCACACAAGCTTAATCAGCAACAGCAACAGCAACAAAAAGCAACAAAAGGAAGCAGGTGTCTGGCCTACGCACAAACCTAACGCGCTGGTAAGGACCCTAACTGACTGCCTGCATTTGAAAACTTTGGCGTAAAATTGAGTCAGAGAGATAAACAAAATAAACAGATAACAAATAAGTTAATATGTATTCATTATGATAAGATAAAAAGGAAATATTCACAGAAGACACATGCTCGTTATGAAATAAGAAAAAAAAGACAGAAAGAAAGGCAGAAAAAGGTCATATTCTGTTAACAACCAGAGCAACGTGTGGACGGCTCTTCCACTTGAGGGAGGGAGACCCAATGAGAGGGAGGGGGGAGGGGGCGGGTGGGAAGGGACGGAAACTCAGTGTTGAGTCTGAGGAAGGATCTTGTTGAGGTCGGAAGGGGGCAACGGTGTGTGTGTGTGTGTGTGTGTGTGTGTGTGTGTGCATGCGTCAGTGAGTGTGTGTCAGTGTGTGTGTGCATGCGTCAGTGTGTGTGTGTGTGCGCGCGCGCGCGAGTATGTCAGTGTGTGTGTGTGTGTGAGTGTGTGTGTGTGTGTGTGCGCGCGCGCGCATGCGCGTATATATGTTGGCAATATAACAATTTTAACTAACAAATATGCAAAAATGGCGACACAGCCGCCCCCCTCCCCGTTAAATAAACAACACCAATTTACTCAAACCAGCGAGACTCCGCACTGAAATCATCATGGACAATAAGCCAACAACTTAACTCACACGCTTCAGAAGAACATTTCTGTTTCAAGGTCAAAACGTGCCGACTCATTCTTATACTTGACATCACGTCTGCTTTCATTAAAAAAACCATAAACAAAACAAACAATCTGAAAATCTTGAAAAAGGAGCAAATGCCTGACCTATTCATAAACCTACCACGCTGGTTTGGCCTTGAGAACGTAATGATTTTTGTACAATAAAAAGAAGATTAAAATTTAAGTTTATGCAACCAGAATTACAAAATGGCGGTCAGGTTATCCATGTAAAAGAACAGAAAAGATTTTTGCGTCTTTGGTGGCACAGAGGTAAGTGAACGATTGTTGAAGGGAGATAATTGTGTGGGGAGAAACTGTGTTCCGCGACAGCTCACAGGTACTATCAAATTTACTCCCCTGATACACTCTTTCACTGGTTGACAAAATTACGGGAGTACTAGGACAGTGCACATTTCATTGCAGTCATAGCAGCAGCCCCAACAACATGAAGTAGGTCTCAGTTTCAGTTTCAAGGAGGTATCAAAGTGGTGTACGGACCATCCAGCTCAATATATTCAGCTCTGTGCTGACTGACGCCACACGACATCTGCTTAAAAAAAAAGAAAAAAAAAGAAGAAGAAGAAGAAGAAAAGGAGCAGCTATCTGACATACTCATAATCACAAAACGGTAGTCAGGCCTTGAGATCCTTGTGACAGTCAGGCCTTGAGATCCTTGTGATTTTTATGGAAGCAAAAGAAAGAAAATCAAAAGGTATCCCAACAAGGGAGTTAGGTCATCAACGTTAAGAGTCTCGGATCCTTGCTGGCACATAGGTAAGCAAATAATGGTCGAGGGGAGAGAATTCTGAGTAGCGTTCCGCGACAGCTCACAGGTACTATGGGCACCCTCTGAGAACGACTCCAGAACAATGTTGTGTCTGCAGCACAAGACACTTGACTTTCCTCACTCCGCTCTGGAACGGCGAAAGAGACGACGTTCACAGCGTTTCACCCCGCCAATTACCATCATCAAAATATTGCAAACGGAAGGCTCTTATACTGAAGAGGTGAATGTTGACAAAGAATACCACAATTCTGACGATGGAAGCTAAAAGTTGGGTCATTCAGACACCCACTGGACATCCGAGGGGTCTGTGTAGAGGAGAAGAGAGG
>NC_134884.1:47581351-47583851 GCF_041734735.1 Babylonia areolata
TGTCTGTCTCTGCTGTCCGTCTGTCCCTCTGTCTCTGTCTGCCCTGTCTGTCTGTCGTCTGTCCCTCTGTCGTCCGTCTGTCTGCTCTGTCTTCGTCTGTCTCTGTCTGTCTGTCTGTCTGTCCGTCTGTCTCTGTCGTCTGTCTGTCTGTCTGTCCGTCTGTCCCTCTGTCCTTCTGTCTCTGTCGTCTGTCTGTCCGTCTGCCTCTGTATGTCTGTCCGTCTGTCCCTCTGTCTGTCTGTCTCTGTCTGTCTGTCTGTCTCTGTCTGTCTGTCTGTCCTTCTGTCTCTGTCAGTCTGTCTGTCCTTCTGTCTCTGTCAGTCTGTCTGTCCGTCTGTCTCTGTCTGTCCCTCTGTCCTTCTGTCTCTGTCAGTCTGTCTGTCCGTCTGTCTCTGTCTGTCCCTCTGTCCTTCTGTCTCTGTCAGTCTGTCTGTCCGTCTGTCTCTGTCTGTCCGTCCGTCTGTCTCTGTCTGTCTGTCTGTCCCTCTGTCTCTGTCTGACTGTCTGTCTGTCTGTCTCTGTCTGTCTGTCTGTCTGTCCCTCTGTCCGTCTGTCTCTGTCTGTCTGTCTGTCCGTCTGTCTCTGTCTGTCTGCTCGTTTCTCCCCCCTCTCTCTCCTCACTCTCTCTCTCCTCTCTTTCTTTCTTCCTCCCCCTCCCTCTCTCCCCTCTCTCTTTCTTTCTTCCTCCCCCCTCTCTCTCTCTCCCTCTCTCTTTCTTTCTTCCTCTCCCTTCCCTCTCTCCCTCTCTCTCTCTTCCTCTCTCTCTTCCTTTCCCTCCCTCACTCTCTTTCTCCCTCTCCCTCTCTCCTTCTTTCTCCCTCCCTCCCCCCCCCCTCTCTCTCCCTCTCTCTGTACCTGTCTCTCTCTCTCTCCCCTCTCTTTCTACCTCTCTCTCACTTTCTCTCACTCTCTTTCTCTCTCTCTCCCTCCCTCTCTCTCTCCCTCTCTCCCCCCTCTCTCTCCTTTCTCCCTCCCTTTCTCTCTCTGTCCCTCCCTCTCTCTCTCCCTCTTTCACTCTCTCCCTCACTCTCCCTCCCTCCCCTCTCTCTTTCTCTCTCCCTCTCTCTCTCCCTTTCTCTCTCCCCCCTCTCTCTTTCTCTCTCTCTCTCTGTGGAAAACACAGAAGTCTTCCTTGATAAATTAACAGATGATGTTAGTCATGATGTAGAAACTGCTCTTGAAAAATTCACGTGTTGGATGTCAGATGCTGGTGACTGCATGCGTCAGACTGTGTGTATTGGTGGGCGTGTCAGAAATCACAGCAGATGGTATGACGCGGAATGCAGACGCTATAAACGTGAAGCTAAACGTGCTCTTAGTACTTGTTCTCGTACAGATCCAGTTGGAAATGAGGAACTATATAAAGAAAGAAAATTAGCCTACCAAAGAAAAAGAGCTTTGTACCAAAATAAGTTAAAAGAAAAAGAAAAAAAAAAGAAAGAAAAAAAAAGAAAGCATTCAGGCAAAATACATACGACTCCCTGTTAAACAGTAAAAACGACAGTAATAGGTTTTGGACAATAGTGCGCAATGGAAGGAAAAAGAAAAACACCATACCCCCAATTTCAATCGATGCGTGGAAAGAGCATTTTGAACAGATTTTACGCCCACAGGTTGAACCCAGTTCAGATAACCAAGAAACATCACAGCAGTATGTTGAAGAAGATGTCTATATACATGAGTTAGATGAAGATATTACAGAGGCAGAAGTAAGGTATGCAATTCATGGGGTCAAGTCTGGAAAGGCGTCTGGTTTGGACGAAATACCTCCAGATTTCTTTAAAGCAACATAAATTAAAATATCACCATTTCTAACAAAGTTGTTTAATAAATTATTCAGCGATAGTTACTATCCTATAGAGTGGACGCATTCAGTGATAATACCATTGTTTAAAAAAGGAGATACAAATAATTCTGGAAATTATAGGTAGATTTCGTTGCTTTAATATAATTAGTAAAGTGTTCACTTTTATTTTCAGTAGGCGTTTGAATAGATGGGCTGAAGATGAACAAAATACGTGAGAAGCAAGCGGGTTTCCGGAAGGGGTATTCCACAATTGACCATATATATACCTTAGTGTCAATGACAAATAATTGTTTGAATGGTAAACGCAAAGGTAAATTATATGTTGCTTTTATAGATTACCAGAAGGCGTTTGATTCAGTTGATCGTAACAAGTTTGGGGTGTGTCAGAAAAAAATAAAACTTTTACTAAGATTTTAAAAAATGTTGAAAGGAATCTACAGTTCTGTACAGGTATGTGTTCGGAGTGGTGCGGAGTTATCAAACTTTTTTGATTGTCCAGCTGGGGTTGAAGCAAGGCTGGTTGTTGTCTCCCTTTTCACTTCTGATAACAGATGTAGCCGATTTTGTGACAATGGGAAGCACGGATACCAGTTGTTGTTTTTTTCCAGGTTTGCGGGAGGTTTTCCTACTGGTGTTTGCCGATGACATGGCTTTGATCTCTGTTACTCCTTCCGGACTTCAGAATCACATCAA
>NC_134884.1:47586351-47588851 GCF_041734735.1 Babylonia areolata
AGCAAGATATCTTAATAAAAAAACTGAAGCTGAACTCTAGCAAGATGTCTTAATAAAAAAAAACTGAACTGAACTACAGCAAGATGTCTTAATAAATAAAACAAACAACTGAGCTGAACTATAGCAAGATGTCTTAATAAATAAAAAACTGAAGCTGAACTATAGCAAGATGTCTTAATAAATAAAAAACTAAGCTGAACTCTAGCAAGATGTCTTAATAAATAAAAAAACTGAACTGAACTATAGCAAGATGTCTTAATAAATAAAAAACTGAGCTGAACTATAGCAAGATGTCTTAATAAATAAAAAAAGAGCTTAACTGAACTATAGCAAGATGTCTTAATAAATAAAATACTGAACTGAACTATAGCAAGATGTCTTAATAAATAAAAAACTAACTGAACTATAGCAAGATGTCTTAATAAAAAAAGAGCTTACCTGAACTATAGCAAGATGTCTTAATAAATAAAATACTGAACTGAACTATAGCAAGATGTCTTAATAAATAAAAAAACTAAACTGAACTATAGCAAGATGTCTTAATAAAAAAAAGAGCTTAACTGAACTATAGCAAGATGTCTTAATAAATAAAATACTGAACTGAACTATAGCAAGATGTCTTAATAAATAAAAAACTAAACTGAACTATAGCAAGATGTCTTAATAAAAAAGAGCTTAACTGAACTATAGCAAGATGTCTTAATAAATAAAATACTGAACTGAACTATAGCAAGATGTCTTAATAAATAAAAAAACTAAACTGAACTATAGCAAGATGTCTTAATAAAAAAAAGAGCTTAACTGAACTATAGCAAGATGTCTTAATAAATAAAATACTGAACTGAACTATAGCAAGATGTCTTAATAAATAAAATACTGAACTGAACTATAGCAAGATGTCTTAATAAATAAAAAAAACAACTGAACTGAACTATAGCAAGATGTCTTAATAAATAAAAAACTGAACTGAACTCTAGCAAGATGTCTTTATAAAAAAAACACCTGAACTATAGCAAGATGTCTTAATAAAAACAACAACTGAACTGAACTATAGCAAGATGTCTTAATAAAAAAAACCTGAACCATAGCAAGATGTCTTAATAAATAAAAAACTGAACTGAACAAAAGTAAGATGTCTTAATGAAAAACAACAACAAAAACAAACAAAAAACCCCCCAAAACCCAAAACAAACAAAAAAAAACTGAACTGAGCTGAACGGGTCTGGGTGATTCAAAGTGGCGGAGGGATAGGACAGGTGCCCGCCTTCCTGTGCCGAGCCCAGACACACTGAAGGTGATTTCACAGCCCTATTGGCCGCAAAAGGCTACGAGACACAGTTTTTCTGTTTTATTTCGCCGACGTCTGTGGAAGTTTCCAAAAGGTTGAAGGATCTAGGTGATTTCAATGGGCGAAGTTTGAGCTGAAGTAGGTTTCTGGGTGGGGTTAAAACACAGTGCTATGTCATTTATTTCACCTCCACGCCTTGGAAATGGGTTCTTTATGTCTTTCTGAATTATTCATTACTTTCTGAAGTATTCATTACTTTCTGAATTATTCATTACTGAAGGATCTTTCTCTTTCACGACTCACCCAGACGGAGAACGTAACCTTCACCGTACGAAGATCTAAATCTTGAACAAGTTGAATTAACGGCTTTTTTTTGTGTGTCCTGAATCGGTGATTAAACTCCTTTAAACTCCGCTTCGAGCTCTCTCTTTCTTCTCTGCTATCACCGAGAACTGGGTCCTTCAATCGTTAAGATGCACATCTGCCAATACAGTGTCCGAGAGGGTCTGGGTTCGATTCCCGCTCTCGCCTGTTCTCCCACCATTGACTGGAACAATCAAAACCGACCGTCTAGTCACTCGCATGAGACGATAAACCGAGGTCCCGTGTGAAGCACGCACTTTGCACACTAAGAAAAGAACCCATGGCAATAAGAGTGGTGTGGAGTGATGGCCTAGAGGTAACGCGTCCGCCTAGGAAGCGAGAGAATCTGAGCGCGCTGGTTCGCCGATATTTTCTCACCCCCCCGCTCCCCCACTGGACCTTGAGTGGTGGTCTGGACGCTAGTCATTCGGATGAGACGATAAACCGAGGTCCCGTGTGCAGCATGCACTTAGCGCACGTAACAGAACCCACGGCAACAAAAGGGTTGTTCCTGGCAAAATTCTGTAGAAAAATCCACATCAATAGGAAAAACATAAAACTGCATGCAGGAAAAAAATTTTAAAAAAAGGAAAAATAAGAAAAAAAAGAAAAGAAAAAAGGGTGGCGCTGTAGTATAGCGACGCGCTCTCCCTTGGGAGAGCAGCCCGAATTTCACACAGAGAAATCTGTTGTGATAAAAAGAAATACAAATACAAAATACAAAATCTGGCAAAATTCTGAGGATGAAACCCACTCTGATAGGTACACAGATATACATGCATGAACTCAAGGCCTGATCAAGCATTTTGGGTTATGCTGCAGGTCAGGGATCTATATAGCAGATGTGGT
>NC_134884.1:47593851-47596351 GCF_041734735.1 Babylonia areolata
TGACACATCAACATCCGAGAGTAAAGAGTTAGTGACACATCAACATCCGAGAGTAAAGAGTTAGTGACACATCAACATCCGAGAGTAAAGAGTCAGTGACACATCAACATCCGAGAGTAAAGAGTTAGTGACACATCAACATCCGAGAGTAAAGAGTTAGTGACACATCAACATCCGAGAGTAAAGAGTTAGTGACATATCAACATCCGAGAGTAAAGAGTTAGTGACACATCAACATCCGAGAGTAAAGAGTCAGTGACACATCAACATCCGAGAGTAAAGAGTCAGTGACACATCAACATCCGAGAGTAAAGAGTTAGTGACACATCAACATCCGAGAGTAAAGAGTTAGTGACACATCAACATCCGAGAGTAAAGAGTTAGTGACACATCAACATCCGAGAGTAAAGAGTCAGTGACACATCAACATCCGAGAGTAAAGAGTTAGTGACACATCAACATCCGAGAGTAAAGAGTTAGTGACACATCAACATCCGAGAGTAAAGAGTCAGTGACACATCAACATCCGAGAGTAAAGAGTTAGTGACACATCAACATCCGAGAGTAAAGAGTCAGTGACACATCAACATCCGAGAGTAAAGAGTTAGTGACACATCAACAAAGGCTTTACAACCAACGAAACAAACTGAGAATAAAATGTGTTTAAGGTGGCGAGTACTATGAAACATTTGTCTATTGCCAAGACATAATGTTTATTTCTTGTGTCCCTGGGGGGCATTGAAACGTTATATACATACATCATTCACACCTGCCATTCAAACAAAAAGATGGATGTCAAAAGAACAAAGAGAAAAAAAAGCCCATTCGCGCAAACAAGCAAATCCACATAATACGTCTGTGATTTCCCTCTTCCTTCAGGGGCCCTGGGCATCAACTGAACGAAACGTTTCGCACTTGCATCCCCTCCCCAACCCCAACAACTGACCTTGACCCCAAGCCCCAGCCCCAAATGACCTTCACCCCAAGCCACACCTATCATCTAACCCCTCCCCCAGCCACACACACACACTCACTCCTCACAGCCCCAACAACTGACCTTGATCCCAAGCCACACCTATCACCTAACCCCCTCCCCCCAGCCACACACACACACACACTCCTCACAGCCCCAACAACTGACCTTGATCCCGAGCCACACCTATCACCTAACCCCCTCCCCCCAGCCACACACACACACACACTCCTCACAGCCCCAACAACTGACCTTCACCCCAAGCCACACCTATCACCTAACCCCCTCCCCCCAGCCACACACACACACACACTCCTCACAGCCCCAACAACTGACCTTGATCCCGAGCCACACCTATCACCTAACCCCCTCCCCCCAGCCACACACACACACTCCTCACAGCCCCAACAACTGACCTTGATCCCAAGCCACACCTATCACCTAACCCCTCCCCCCAGCCACACACACACACACACACTCCTCACAGCCCCAACAACTGACCTTCACCCCGAGTCGCACATCCACGGGGACAGGCAGGCGGCCCAGCACGCTCATCATGTATTCCTGGAAGACCCCCAGGCGGGTGAAGAAGCAGCCGGCCCCGTCCCAGCAGCCCTCCATGTTGTCGAAGTCCACCCCGACCCCCCTGAGGAACGCCACGTTCCTGGCCTCCAGGGCGATCTGGTGGGGCTTGTTGAAGAGCGCCATCCGGCCCAGCTCCTCGAACAGCACCACCCGCGACACGCGCCCGCTCTGAGCCGCCACCATCAGGGCCGACAACCCTATGGGCCCCGCGCCCACCACCACCACCGTCATCCGCGCCTGGCGCCGCCGCAGGTTGTCCAGGAGGGTCTTGGTGGCGATGAAGCAGGTGACGATGACGGCGGAGATGACCAGCTGCTGAACGGCGAGGAGAGAGTCTTCCGCCTCCGTCTCTGGGTCGTCGGAGCAGTTCATGGTGGTGGTGGTAGTGGTGGTGGTGGTAAGGAAAGGCAACAGCCACGACGACCACCTCTGTTGTTGTGGTGGCGAAGGGGAGTTCCCTTGGAAACACGTTGTGGGTGACGTGGTGGTGGTAGTGATGGCTGGTAAGTTGAGGAGGAGGAGGAGGAGGAAAGGGGGGTGGGAGGGGAGGTGGATGGGGGTGGTGGTTGTTGTTGTCTTCTCCGTGGTGGTTTTATTTTTGTTTTGTTTTTAGTTTTTGGTTCTTTTTCTCCCTTGTGATAGGATTGCTGCACTGGCTGGTAACCGCTGAAGGATGTGTGTGTGTGTGTGTGTGTGTGTGTGTGTGTGTGTGTGTGTGTGTGTGTGTGTGTGTGTGTGTGTGTGTGTGTGTGTGTGTGTGTGTGTGTGTGTGTGTGTGTGTGTGTGTGTGCTGTGTTATGTAGCTTTCCCGTTGAACGGTTGTTCTGCTTCAGATGCTGCGGCGATTTTTATGGACCTGCAATAATACAAAAGAAAAGGTTTGACGAAGCAAGCAAGCAAGCAAGAAGAAGAAGAAGAAGAAGAAGAAGAAGAAGAAGAAGA
>NC_134884.1:47601351-47603851 GCF_041734735.1 Babylonia areolata
TCATCATCATCATCATCATCATCATCATCAGCATCATCATCATCATCATCATCATCATCAGCATCATCATCATCATCATCAGCATCATCATCATCATCAGCATCAGCATCATCATCATCATCATCATCATCATCAGCATCATCATCAGCATCATCATCAGCATCATCATCAGCATCATCATCAGCATCATCAGCATCATCATCATCAGCATCAGCATCATCATCATCATCATCAGCATCAGCATCATCATCATCATCAGCATCATCAGCATCAGCATCATCAGCAGCATCATCATCATCATCATCAGCATCAGCATCATCATCATCATCATCATCATTAGCATCATCATCAGCATCATCATCAGCATCATCATCAGCATCATCATCAGCATCATCATCATCAGCACCATCATCATCGGCATCATCAGCATCATCATCATCATCATCGGCATCATCAGCATCATCATCATCATCAGTATCATCACCAGCATCATCATCATCATCAGTATCATCATCATCATCATCATCATCATCACCAGCATCAGCATCATCATCAGTATCATCACCAGCATCATCATCATCATCAGTATCATCATCATCATCATCATCATCATCACCAGCATCATCATCAGCATCAGCATCAGTATCATCACCAGCATCATCATCATCATCAGTATCATCATCATCATCATCATCATCATCACCAGCATCATCATCAGCATCATCATCATCATCATCAGCATCAGCATCATCATCAGTATCATCACCAGCATCATCATCATCATCAGTATCATCATCATCATCATCAGTATCATCACCAGCATCAGCATCATCATCATCATCATCATCATCAGCATCAGCATCATCATCATCATCAGCATCATCATCACCAGCATCATCATCATCATCAGTATCATCACCAGCATCATCATCATCATCAGTATCATCATCATCATCAGTATCATCACCAGCATCAGCATCATCATCATCATCATCACCAGCATCATCATCATCATCAGTATCATCATCATCATCAGTATCATCACCAGCATCAGCATCATCATCATCATCAGCATCAGCATCATCATCACCAGCATCATCATCATCAGCAGCATCAGCATCATCATCATCATCAGTATCATCATCATCATCATCATCAGTATCATCACCAGCATCATCATCATCATCAGTATCATCACCAGCATCATCATCATCATCAGTATCATCATCATCAGCACCAGCATCATCATCATCATCATCATCATCAGCATCATCATCATCATCAGCATCAGCATCATCAGCATCATCATCAGCATCAGCATCATCATCATCAGCAGCATCAGCATCATCATCATCATCAGCATCATCATCACCAGCATCATCATCATCATCAGCATCATCATCACCAGCATCATCATCATCATCAGTATCATCACCAGCATCAGCATCATCATCAGTATCATCACCAGCATCAGCATCATCATCATCATCATCATCATCAGCATCAGCATCATCATCATCATCAGCATCATCATCACCAGCATCATCATCATCATCAGTATCATCACCAGCATCAGCATCATCATCAGTATCATCATCAGCATCATCATCATCATCAGCAGCATCATCATCACCAGCATCATCATCATCATCATCAGCATCATCATCATCGGCATCATCATCATCATCGGCATCAGCATCATCATCATCATCACCAGCATCATCATCATCATCAACATCAGTATCATCATCATCAGCATCATCAGTATCATCATCAGCAGCATCATCATCATCAGCATCATCATCATCATCAGCATCATCATCATCAGCATCATCAGCATCATCAGCATCATCATCATCAGCAGCAGCATCACCATCGTCATCATAATCATCATCATCAGCATCATCATCTTCCATCCGCTGCCAGACAAATAAAGTAATCAAGTCGCTCCCCACAACAGAATGACTGCAGGGCAAAAGGCAATGTTTCTTCCAAAAGCCTTTTTCTGTCTCACGTAATGCACAGCTAAACATCAGCTACGTTTTATTTCTGGAAGTAAATTATCTTGCATAATGATGAGTTCGTGGCTTTTTCCGGCAAAGAATGTTGTTGTCGATGTTTTTCTCTCTCTGTCTCTGTCTCTCTGTCTCTCTCTGTCTCTCTCTTCCATATTAAAAAAAAAAATGTCAATGAAATTTGTTAGGTCACCCTGACCCTTTCGAAAAAGCGCTTTGCACGTGCGTAACATCTGAAGATGTCATTTTATGCGTTGTCATGACAATTGACATGGGTGAACTGATTCAGTGTCAGGGAGGGGTGGGTGAAAGGGGAGGGGAGGGAGGGTAGAAGCGAGGGGGTGGGGGAGAGGGATGGGGGATGTAGGGGAAGAGGGTGATTTAAAAAAATTTTTTTTTGCTTCTGTTTAGGAGTGTCTTGGTTTTTGAATTGTTGAGAAGATTGAGGCCTATTTTCTCGTTCGCTGTTTGCGCGCGCGTGGGCG
>NC_134884.1:47621351-47648851 GCF_041734735.1 Babylonia areolata
AAACATTATGAATGAATGAATTAATGAAACAGTAATAATACAGAAAGAAAGAAAGAATGAAAAGACGAAGAAAAAAAAAGAAAGAAAAAAAAAGGAAAATAAAAATGCAACAAGTTTTGTGTGGACTCTATCTCTTGTGAAGGAAGAAGGCATATGACGCACTTTGCACTTCCGAAAAAAAGAAAAAAAAAAGACAAAAAAGACTGGTGTTCCATGGACCGCATGCAAGGGGGAAAACATCAGAGCGACAGATGTATAGACAATAAGTGTGGGGTGGGGTGTGGTGGGGTGTGGTGGGATGGTGGGAGGGTGTGGGGGGGGGGGGGAGGGATGTCCGTTTCCTCTGTACTTGCATGGTCTGGACAAAAAGGTCAACTGTTTTCTTCCCTTTCTCACTCTCTTTCTCTCCTTCTACCGTGCACCCCCCCCTCCCCCCATCTCTCCCTTTCACACAGACACTGACACACACAGACACTGACACACACAGACACTGACACACACAGACACCCTACCCCCTACCCTCCGCCCCCTTCAAATTTCCCTGTTGCCACCCCCATCCCTCAATCCCTGTCAGAGTCACACCTCCCCTCTCTCTCTCTCTCACACACACACACACACATGTATACACAACACACGGCATTTCTTTTCAACTCCTGCCCTCCGCCCCCCCCACCCCCCCCCCCCCAAAAAAAAAAGACAAGAAAAAAAAAAGATATTGCAGTGTCACAGACAATCCGCACTCCATTTTGGAGGGATGGGCAAGCTCGTGCCAGCGGAAGAAAAAAACCCAACAGAAAAACAGCGACGGGAAGATGGAAGGAAACGTATTTCACGTGCAATTTCTGTATCCATCTCTCTCTCTCTCTCTCTCTCTCTGCAGTTCAATTATGATGGGCAAAGTTGGAGTTGTCCTTTTTGTGACGACACTCCGGAAACCGAAATGCATTTTCTTTTGGTCTGACCTAAGTACTGTTCCCTGCGTTCCCAGTTTATCCCTGCTAAATTTCACATACATCCAAGTGCTTTTAAGATGTCCATGTTGTTATCTTGTGCGAGTGAGAGAGTGAGTGTCAGTATATGCAAGTTTGTATTCAAGGCGTTTTCATTACGAGCAAATGCTCTGGAATAGTTGTCGATGAGCATGTAGTTCAACGATCGTCCTAATATTCATTCACTGTATTAATTCTGTTTGTCCGTGTGAACTCCATTGTTATGGATCTGTTGTCTGACAGTTAGAATATTTCGACTTCGACTTCTCTCTCTGTGTCTTTCTCCCTCTCTCTCTCTGTGTCTTTCTCCCTCTCTCTCTGTCTTTCTCCCTCTCTGTGTGTCTTTCTCCCTCTCTCTCTGTGTCTTTCTCCCTCTCTCTCTGTCTTTCTCCCTCTCTCTGTGTCTTTCTCCCTCTCTCTCTGTGTCTTTCTCCCTCTCTCTCTGTGTCTTTCTCCCTCTCTCTGTCTTTCTCCCTCTCTCTGTGTCTTTCTCCCTCTCTCTGTCTTTCTCCCTCTCTCTGTGTCTTTCTCCCTCTCTCTGTATTTCTCCCTCTCTCTGTGTCTTTCTCCCTCTCTCTCTGTGTCTTTCTCCCTCTCTCTGTCTTTCTCCCTCTCTCTGTGTCTTTCTCCCTCTCTCTGTCTTTCTCCCTCTCTCTGTGTCTTTCTCCCTCTCTCTGTCTTTCTCCCTCTCTCTGTGTCTTTCTCCCTCTCTCTGTGTGTCTTTCTCCCTCTCTCTGTCTTTCTCCCTCTCTCTGTGTCTTTCTCCCTCTCTCTGTGTCTTTCTCCCTCTCTCTCTGTGTGTCTTTCTCCCTCTCTGTGTCTTTCTCCCTCTCTCTCTGTGTCTTTCTCCCTCTCTGTCTTTCTCCCTCTCTGTGTCTTTCTCCCTCTCTCTCTCTGTCTCTCTCCCTCTCTGTCTCTCTCCCTCTCTCTGTCTTTCTCCCTCTCTCTGTCTTTCTCCCTCTCTCTCTCTCTGTCTTTCTCCCTCTCTCTGTCTTTCTCCCTCTCTCTCTGTGTCTTTCTCCCTCTCTGTGTCTTTCTCCCTCTCTCTCTCTGTCTCTCTCCCTCTCTGTCTTTCTCCCTCTCTCTGTCTTTCTCCCTCTCTCTCTGTGTCTTTCTCCCTCTCTGTCTTTCTCCCTCTCTGTCTTTCTCCCTCTCTCTCTGTGTCTTTCTCCCTCTCTGTCTCTCTCCCTCTCTGTCTTTCTCCCTCTCTGTGTCTTTCTCCCTCTCTCTCTCTGTCTCTCTCCCTCTCTGTCTCTCTCCCTCTCTGTCTCTCTCCCTCTCTGTGTATTACTGGGTCACTGCTTCTGTTTGCTGCTGTCATAAAAAAGTACTTTTGGCTCGTCTTGTCATCGCTCGCCATGTGTTTGGTTTGTTTATTCGTTTATTCGTTGTTTGTTTGTTTGTTTATTTCTCTCTCTCCCTCTCTCTTCACCTCCCGTGTGTGTGTGTGTGTGTGTGTGTGTGTGTGTGTGTGTGTGTGTGTGTGTGTGTGTGTGTGTGTGTGTGTGTGTGTGTGTGTGTGCTGTTCATGGTTTTGCTGGGGTTTTAAGGAAGCGGGTTTTTAAAATCTATTTACTGAGGGTCCAGACCATCCACATGTCAACATGTCTGTGTCTCTGTGTCTCCATCTCTCTGAGTCTGTCTCTGTCTGTCTGTGTCTCCATCTCTCTGAGTCTGTCTCTGTCTGTCTGTGTCTCCATCTCTCTGAGTCTGTCTCTGTCTGTCTGTGTCTCCATCTCTCTGAGTCTGTCTCTGTCTGTGTCTCTCTGAGTCTGTCTCTGTCTGTGTCTCTGTGTCTCCATCTCTCTGAGTCTGTCTCTGTCTGTCTGTGTCTCTCTGTGTCTCTGTCTGTCTGTGTCTCCATCTCTCTGAGTCTGTCTCTGTCTGTCTGTGTCTCTGTGTCTCCATCTCTCTGAGTCTGTCTGTGTCTCTGTGTCTCCATCTCTCAGAGTCTGTCTCTGTCTGTCTGTGTCTCTGTGTCTCCATCTCTCTGAGTCTGTCTCTGTCTGTGTCTCTGTGTCTCCATCTCTCTGAGTCTGTCTCTGTCTGTGTCTCTGTGTCTCCATCTCTCTGAGTCTGTCTCTGTCTGTGTCTCTGTGTCTCCATCTCTCTGAGTCTGTCTGTGTCTCTGTGTCTCCATCTCTCTGAGTCTGTCTGTGTCTGTGTCTCTGTGTCTCCATCTCTCTGAGTCTGTCTTGTCTGCCTCTGTCTCTCTCCAAACCTTATCATTAAGGATGCTATTTTCGTTTCATTAAAACAATTGTCGATTGAATTATTGTCATACGCCATTGTCTGGAAGGCTTTAAGGCAGAATGTGTGTGTGTGTGTGTGTGTGTGTGTGTGTGTGTGTGCGTACGTGCGAGTGTGTGGATATGTGTGTGTGTGTGTGTGTGTGTGTGTGCGTGCGTGGATGTATGTATGTGTGCGTACGTGCGTGTGTGTATGTGTGTATGTTTGAGCGTCCGCGCTTGTTAGTGTGTGTGCGCGCGTGTGCAAGCATGCGTGCGTGCGTGCTTGCCAGCTCTCTATGTCCATGCTAGCATGCTTGTGTCAGTGACGTTATTATCTCAAGGCCAAACCAGCGCACTGGGTTTAACCATAGGTCAGAGATGTGCTCCATTTGATGAGCAGATGTAGTGTAGCGTGTATGGAGCACTCCGCACGCTTTGACGCCTCCTTGAAAACTGACACTGAAACAGAAACTGACAATCTCCCTCCGTCAGTGGGGATATCGGTTACTGGACCTATGTGGGAGATACGGGGTGGTTTATGTGACTGTGCACGGTAAAGTGACCCTGGCCCCCATGCAAGGACAGCGCCCCCACCCCCACCCACCCCCTTCCTCTCCTTCTCCTCTGGCGTTTTTTCGGCTACCTCCATTATAGTGTTCATTCCCCCCCCCCCTTCACTTTTTTTCTCCTCCGGCGTTTTCGTTTTTGGTGTGTGCTGCACAGAAATGTCCTCCTCCCCATCCTTTATTTCTCCCCTGGCGTTTTCTTTATGTTACCTGCCCTACAGGGTCAACCCTCTCCCTTTTTTTTTTTAAACTCCCCTGGCGTTTTTTTTTATGTTACCCGCACTGAAGTGCCAACTCTCCCCCCCCCCCCCCCCCCTCAGTATTTTTCTTTCCCCTGGCGTGTTATATATATATATATATATATATATATATATATATATATATATATATATATATATATATATATTACCTGCACTAGAGTGACAACCCTCCGCCCTCTTTTTTCTCTCCTCCTCTGGCGTTTTCGTTTAGACCTGCACTATAGTGCTACATCTTTTTTTTCTTTATCAATTTTTCATCGTCTGGTGTGTGTTGTTTTTTCCCCTGATTGTTTTGCCCGATACCTGGGCGATCGTCTCTTGTTTCTCCTTGACTCTGGAGATCGCGAGGCCTGAGGCAGCTGTCAGGTCATGGGCTGTCAGTGTTGTTCTGGCTCTTGTTCCGCCCTTTCTCTGTCTGTCTGTTTGTCTGTCTTGCTTTCTGTCTGTATGCTTGTGTGTTGGAAGGCGCGCGAGTGTGCGTGTGGGTCATGCATGTGTAAGAAAACGAACGAACGAACCGTTTTCAACGAACCAGATGCAAGTGAAATAAGCATGCACATGCTTTTTTTTACGTCCAGCCCTCAGGGCAAAGGGAAATGAAATCAAGAGGTTCACAAAATAACAAAAGGTTATAGAGCTACAAACATGACATCATATTACACTCAAATACATAGTTAACATTCACTTGTACATTATCATTATACTTGCATTCGTGACAAAAATGTATGTATATATGGTTGTAGTGGAGAGAGAGAGAGAGAGGGAGAGAGAGAGGGAGGGAGGGAGGGAGAGAGGGAGGGAGAGAGAGAGGAAGAGGAAGGAAGAAGGGACTCACAAACATGCACACACATACACATGCATACAAAAACACAAACAAATATATACACACACGCACAGACACGCACACACACACACACACACACACACACACACACACACACACACAGACACACAGACACAGACACACACACACAGACACAGACACACACACACACACACACACACACGCACACACACACACACACACACAGAGGAGAATAGGTGCACATGAAAATTGATACAGGCAATTTAAGGAAATAATTTATGGAGAAAATGAGTTTTGAAAGACGTTTTAACAGATGGCTTCAGACAGAAAGTGAGTTTTGAAAGACGTTTTAACAGATTGCTTCAGACAGAAAATGAGTTTTGAAAGACGTTTTAACAGATGGCTTCAGACAGAAAATGAGTTTTGACAGACGTTTTAACAGATGGCTTCAGACTGAGAAGAAAGGAACCCATCTCACTGCCCCACAGACTGATGTGCTGCTATGTGGAACAGTGGCCAAGCTGTAACACGCCCGACTGGGAAGCGACCGTCCTCGGGTTCGATTCCTTGAATTTGAGTTGTGGGCTGAGTGCTAGTCTTTTGAGGATGAAGATAAACCGAGGTTCCCTGCGTGCAGCATGCAATTAATGCACGTAAACGATCCCACAGCAACGAAAAAGGATTGTCCCTGGGCGCAGATTCAGCTCTCCATGCTTCCCCCCCACCATCTATAGCGGACATAGATACCATTTATTTTTCCTTTTCTGAAGTGATGTGTGGATATTGCATCTCTGGTGTCCGGTAGTCTGTCTAATCCGTGTGTCTGTTTGTGACTGAATTCAATGGAAGTTGAGAGTTGTTTCATCTCATTAGGCACACAGTCGGCTCCAATGCACGAGCTGTTTCCTAGGTTTTTTCCTGCTGTTTTGCAAGGCAAATGTGTATAGCGCCTTGTGGCTTTCTTAGAAGGCAAATGTGAAAAGCCGATTCATTGTTTAATCAAGTAATTACGACCAGGGGGAAAAACCGAAGCCATATTGCCCACAAGATGTCTCCCCTGGCTGGAGACAGGAACTCATGGAGTTAAAAGCTGCAACTTAAGAGGATTACAAGATCGACCTTGAATGTAGGCAAGCGGGCTTTTTGTGTTTGTTTGGGTTTGTTTGTTTGCTTGTTTCTTCTTTGCTTCATTCATTCATTCATTCATTCATTTATTCATCCATCCATCCATTCATCCATTCACTCATTGTTTTCCTTCTCAGTTTCGTTCTTTTTCATTTCTTCCTTCCCTTATTTGTTTTTCTTTTTCAGTCGTTCGTTCTTTCGTTTATTCATGTTGAGCATGTTTTTTTTTGGTGCGTGTGAAACTATTTGTTTGTTTGTTTCTTTCTTTCTTTTAATATCTTCTAAAAGCCAGTAACATACAGAAGTTCTTTCCTTCCTTCATTTTCTTTATTTTCTAATTTGTTTTTTTTTCCCCCTTTAACATGCATTAAAAAAAAACCCCTCCTCTGACAGTTTTCCTTCACCGGGGATCGATCCTTTACAAGGTTGCTGGCAGTCGCTGAGGATGCTTCCTCTCTGTGGGGTCTGAAGTTTCAGATTAATTATTCAAGCATTAAGATGCTCTGAATTAAAGCACTTTTTCAGCCATGGCGCGTGAATGCGGCAAGAGAGGGAGGGAGAGAGAGAGAGAGAAAGCGAGAGAGAGAGAGAGAGAAACAGACAGACAGACAGACCGGCCGACAGAAAGAGAGTTGGGACAGGGAGAGAAGGATGGAGAGAGAGGGGGGAGGGAGGAAGAGAGAGAGAGAGCGACAGAGAGAGAGAGGGGGGGAGAGAGAGGGGGAGCGAAAGACGGAGTGGGAGGGAAGAGAGAGGGGGGGGGGAGAAAAAAAGAGACAGAGGGTTTGAAAGACAGAGAGAGAGAGAGAGAAAGGCAGAGAGGGAGGGATGGAGACAGAGAAGGAGGGAGAGAGAGAGAGAAACAGAGACAGAGACACACAGAGACACAGAGAGAATGAGAGAGAGACAGAGAGAGAGAGAGGCAGAGAGGGAGGGATGGAGACAGAGAAGGCGGGAGAGAGAGAGAAACAGAGACAGAGACACACAGACACAGAGAGAATGAGAGAGAGACAGAGAGAGAGGGAGAGAGAGAGAGAGAGAGAGAGAGAGAGAGAGAGGGAGAGAGGGGGGAGAGGCAAAGGGGAGTATGGAGGAAAAGAGAATTGATGATTATGATAATCATGATCATATATATATATAAAACAGTGCCTTTGAAGAGCCCGTCTTTGGTTTCATCATCAAATAATCAACACCCTATTAAAAGATATTCTGCTTGAGACAGAGACAGAGACAGAGACAGAGACAGAGACAGACAATGCAAGAGGTGTCGGAGAATGGCGTGTGCCAGAGGCTTAATGAGATGTTGGCTCTTTCAGTTTCTACACATCAATAGTGTGCAGTCCCCACTCGTGCCGTTAGCCGTTAGTCCTAATTGGGGATGTCTAGCAAGGTGTTATCTTGTGTCTGGAATCTGGCCACGTTTGGTGCCAGAACAGGCATGGGGTTTCTTCAGAAAACTGTCTAAAGTTAACGTTATCCCACCCCCCCTCTCTCTTTCTCTTTCTCTTTCACACACACACACACACACACACACACACACACACACCTACCCCCCACCTCCCCCCCACACACAAGTCACTGAAGACAAGTGAAAAAAGAGCAACAGCACTGCCAGTCTCTGAGGTGTAAAAGACCAATTCCGGTGGGCGGTGAACAGGTCAGTCAGTGCTGCCAGCCATCCTGAGGCCTGGGCTGAGGAGAGAACTAGGAGAGAGAGAGAAGGCAGTGCTGCCAGCCATCCTGAGGCCTGGGCTGAGGAGAGAACTGGGAGAGAGAGAGAGAAGGCAGTGCTGCCAGCCATCCTGAGGCCTGGGCTGAGGAGAGAACTGGGAGAGAGAGAGAAGGCAGTGCTGCCAGCCATCCTGAGGCCTGGGCTGAGGAGAGAACTGGGAGAGAGAGAGAGAGAGAGAGAAGGCAGTGCTGCCAGCCATCCTGAGGCCTGGGCTGAGGAGAGAACTGGGAGAGAGAGAGAAGGCAGTGCTGCCAGCCATCCTGAGGCCTGGGCTGAGGAGAGAACTGGGAGAGAGAGAGAAGGCAGTGCTGCCAGCCATCCTGAGGCCTGGGTTAAGGAGAGAACTGAGAGAGAGAGAGAAGGCAGTGCTGCCAGCCATCCTGAGGCCTGGGCTGAGGAGAGAACTGGGAGAGAGAGAGAAGGCAGTGCTGCCAGCCATCCTGAGGCCTGGGCTGAGGAGAGAACTGGGAGAGAGAGAGAAGGCAGTGCTGCATTATTGAACCATTCACCTCTCTCTCTCACCTCTCTTTCTTTTTGGGTTGGTTTTGGGACTGTTTGCTCTCTCTCTCTCCCTCTCTCCCCACCCTCTCTCTCTCTGTCTGTCTCTGTCTATCTGTCTGTCTCTGTCTAGCTATCTGTCTGTCTGTTTCTCTCGTTGTCTCTCTGTCTCTCTCTATGTTATATTTATACAGTTTTCTCATAGCATTATGATCATGTACCTGTAAAATGTTTATTGTGTATTTGTGCGTATTTGGACGTCATGTATGTATTTCTATAACCTTTTATCATTTTTGAACATTTTGATTTCATTTCTCTTTGCCCTGACGGCTGGATGTAAAAAAAAAAAAAAAAAAAAAAAAAAAGCATATGCATGCTTATTCCACTATCCTCATTAGAAAAAAGTTCGTTCGTTCGTTCGTTTGTTCGTTCTCTGTCTGTCTGTCTGTCTCACGCTCTCTCTCTCTCTGCCTGCCTGTCTGTCTGTCTCACTCTCTCTCTCTCCCTCCCTGTCAGTCTGTCTCACTCTCTCTGCCACCCTCTGTATCTCTTTCTCTCTCCCTGCCTGTCTCTCTGTCGTAAGTTTCTCGGAGTTGAAGAGAACGAGGTAACACAGAGACCCTAACTCCCTGACCCCTTTACATAAAATAATAAACAGGGAGACAGGACAGGACAGGAAAGGACAGGACAGGACAGGACAGGGAGACAGGAAAGGATAGGACAGGACAGGACAGGGAGACAGGACAGGACAGGACAGGACAGGACAGGACAGGAAAGGACAGGACAGGAAAGGATAGGACAGGAAATGATAGGACAGGACAGGGAGACAGGAAAGGACAGGGAGACAGGACAGGACAGGACAGGAAAGGATAGGACAGGACATGGAGACAGGAAAGGATAGAACAGGACAGGATAGGACAGGACAGGAAAGGATAGGACAGGACAGGACAGGACAGGGAGACAGGAAAGGATAGGACAGGGAGACAGGAAAGGATAGGACAGGAAAGGATAGGACAGGAAAGGACAGGACAGGGAGACAGGAAAGGATAGGACAGGAAAGGACAGGACAGGGAGACAGGAAAGGATAGGACAGGAAAGGATAGGACAGGAAAGGATAGGACAGGAAAGGACAGGACAGGACAGGGAGACAGGAAAGGATAGGACAGGAAAGGATAGGACAGGAAAGGACAGGACAGGGAGACAGGAAAGGACAGGACAGGGAGACAGGAAAGGACAGGACAGGGAGACAGGAAAGGACAGGACAGGGAGACAGGAAAGGACAGGACAGGGAGACAGGAAAGGACAGGACAGGGAGACAGGACAGGATAGGACAGGACAGGGAGACAGGACAGGACAGGACAGGACAGGACAGGACAGGGAGACAGGAAAGGATAGGACAGGACAGGGAGACAGGACAGGATAGGTCAGGACAGGGAGACAGGATAGGACAGGACAGGAAAGGACAGGACAGGGAGACAGGATAGGACAGGACAGGACAGGACAGGACAGGGAGACAGGAAAGGATAGGACAGGACAGGGAGACAGGAAAGGATAGGACAGGACAGGGAGACAGGAAAGGATAGGACAGGAAAGGATAGGACAGGACAGGGAGACAGGACAGGATAGGACAGGACAGGACAGGACAGGACAGGACAGGACAGGACAGGGAGACAGGAAAGGATAGGACAGGACAGGGAGACAGGAAAGGATAGGACAGGACAGGGAGACAGGACAGGACAGGGGGGTGAGGGAAGAGAACTGGTGTGGACGGGAAGACAGGAGACAGAGTGATGGTGGCACTGGG
This sequence comes from Babylonia areolata, assembly GCF_041734735.1. Taxonomy (NCBI): domain Eukaryota; kingdom Metazoa; phylum Mollusca; class Gastropoda; order Neogastropoda; family Buccinidae; genus Babylonia; species Babylonia areolata. Next base: position 47,631,362 of record NC_134884.1, read on the forward strand.
GAGACAGAGACACCCTGACCCCATGACCCCAGCCCTGCTTCCTTCCCCTTCCGTGACAGTAACCTCCCTTGGAGTCATTCGGATCTTCGGGTATAAAGGGTCGGGGTTTTCAGGCGGGGGTGTGGGAGATGGTGGTGATGAGGTGACATGCGTGCGAGCGTGGGCGCAGACACACACAAACACACACACACACACACACATAAACACGCACACGTGCACACATATACATACACACACACACACTTATTAACCCTCTGCTCCCCTTTCCTCCCTCCCTGAAGGTCTTGGTGTGTTGATTGCCAGTGCAGTAGTCTCCTCCTCCTCCTTTTTCATCTTCTTCTTTTCCTCCTCCTCCTCCTTCTTCTTTTCATCCTCCTTCTACATCTTCTTCTTTTCCTCCTCCTCCTCCTCCTCCTCCTTCTTCTTCTTCTTCTTCTTCTTCTTCTTCTTCTTCTTCTTCTTCTTCTTCTTCTTCTTCTTCTTCTCCTCCTCCTCCTCCTTCTTCTCCTCCCCCTCCTCCTCCCCCCCCTTCTTCTTTATCTCTTCTTCTTCTCTCTCAACTCAAGTGTGAAGAGTCACTACGGCGCGGCAGAGAAGAACTGTTCACCAGATTTCTCCAGGTCTGTCAGCTGTGTGTCAAGGCCTCGGTCTTCGCAAACGGGTTTCCTGGCAGCGATGTCATCAGCGGAAGTCTGATCTGGTAAGTATCTTCTTTCTTTACCTCAGTCCACCGAGGACAAACGGAGGGTCAACCATGAAGCAGCCGTCACCGTTAACTCACTCAGTACGGCCAGTCCTCTCCTCTACACAGAACCCTCGGATGTCCAGTGGGTGTCTCAATGACCCAACCTTTAGCTTCCGTCGTAAGAATTGTGGTATCCTTGTCAACATTCACCTCTTCAGTATAAGAGCCTTCTGCTTGCAGTATTTTGATGATGGTAATTGGGCTGAAACGCTGTTAACGTCGTCTCTTTCGCCGTTCGTATGGAGAGAGTTAACACACCATCCCTCTGTCCATGCGTCCATCATTCCACCCCCCCCCCTCCTCTGTCCATGCGTCCATCATTCCACCCCCCCCCCTCCTCTGTCCATGCGTCCATCATTCCACCCCCCACCCCACCCCCTCCTCTGTCCATGCGTCCATCATTCCGCCCCACCCCCCACCCCCCTCCTCTGTCCATCCATCCATTGCACGCGTGGTGTTATCTCCCTTCTAACCTCACCTCGTTAAGGTCAGAACATGGCCTGAGGGGGACACACACTTGACCCCGCGATACCCTAGCTGACCAGCTGTCTTCCCCTGTCCGTCCGTCTGTCTATCATCTGTCTGTCACCTGTCTGTCCATCTGTCTGTCATCTGTCCGTCTGTCTGTCACCTGTCTGTCCGTCTGTCTGTCTGTCACCTGTCTGTCCATCTGTCTGTCATCTGTCTGTCCATCTGTCTGTCACCTGTCTGTCCGTCTGTCTGTCACCTGTCTGTCCATCTGTCTGTCATCTGTCTGTCCGTCTGTCTATCATCTGTCTGTCCGTCTGTCTGTCCATCTGTCTGTCATCTGTCTGTCATCTGTCCGTCTGTCTGTCACCTGTCTGTCCGTCTGTCTGTCATCTGTCTGTCACCTGTCTGTCCATCTGTCTGTCATCTGTCTGTCCATCTGTCTGTCACCTGTCTGTCCGTCTGTCTGTCATCTGTCTGTCACCTGTCTGTCCATCTGTCTGTCATCTGTCTGTCCATCTGTCTGTCACCTGTCTGTCCGTCTGTCTGTCATCTGTCTGTCACCTGTCTGTCCATCTGTCTGTCATCTGTCTGTCATCTGTCTGTCCATCTGTCTGTCACCTGTCTGTCCGTCTGTCTGTCATCTGTCTGTCACCTGTCTGTCCATCTGTCTGTCACCTATCTGTCCATCTGTCTGTCATCTGTCTGTCCGTCTGTCTCTCATCTGTCTGTCCGTCTGTCTCTCATCTGTCTGTCCGTCTGTCTCTCATCTGTCTGTCCGTCTGTCTCACATCTGTCTGTCACCTGTCTGTCCATCTGTCTGTCATCTGTCTGTCACCTATCTGTCCGTCTGTCTCTCATCTGTCTGTCCATCTGTGTCTCATCTGTCTGTCCATCTGTCTGTTACCTGTCTGTCCGTCTGTCTGTCATCTGTCTGTCCGTCTGTCTGTCATCTGTCTGTCACCTATCTGTCCGTCTGTCTCTCATCTGTGTCCATCTGTCTCTCATCTGTCTGTCCATCTGTCTCTCATCTGTGTCCATCTGTCTGTCATCTGTCTGTCCGTCTGTCTGTCATCTGTCTGTCCGTCTGTCTGTCATCTGACTGTCCGTCTGTCTGTCATCTGTCTGTCATCTGTATGTCCATCTGTCTGTCATCTGTCAGTCCGTCTGTCTCTCCGTCTGTCTGTCATCTGTCTGTCCGTCTGTCTCTCTGTCATCTGTCTGTCAATCTGTCTGTCATCTGTCTGTCCATCTGTCTGTCATCTGTCTGTCCGTCTGTCTCTCTGTCATCTGTCTATCAGTCTCACCATGACAGTGTGGCATGACTTCTGGCTGGCTAGTCATGCCCACTTACTTTCCACTTTCTCTCTCTCTCTCTCTCTCTCTCTCTCTCTCTCTCTCTCTCCCTCTCCCCCCCCCCTCTCTCTGTAACCCCCCCCCCTCCAAACCCGCTCTGTCAGTATCATATCCTGATCGGATCTTCAGAGACTATGAGATGTGGATAGGGGGTTAATTGGATGACACGCACACACATACCCAAACGCACGCGCGCGAACGTGCATAAACACTCCACACACACACACACACACACACACACACACACACACACACACACACACACACACACCAGTGACATTAACACATACACTAACACGCATACAATAATAAACAACACACAAACATAAAACACCCGTGAAATATGATCCAGAAATAAAACAAACGTGAGCAAGTATCAAATGAAGATTATATAAGTGACAGATATTCTTTTAAGAGAGAAAAAAGAGGGTGGCAGAGAGAGAGAGAGAGAGAGAGAGAGAGAGAGAGAGAGAGAGAGAGAGAGAGAGAGAAGGGATGGAGGAGGGAACTGGTTAACGAGAGAAGTGGGACAAGCACACATGTCCTATTTTACATCCACCCCTCAGGGCAAAGAGAATATTAAATCAAACTGTTCACAAAATAACGAACGAGGAGAGAGAGAGAGAAAGAGACACAGAGAGAGACAGACAGACAAACAGACAGAAAGACAGACAGGGACAGAGACAGAGATCAAATGAAGTGATATATTCTTAAACAAGGGGGAGACAGAGAGAGAGGTAGAGGTAGAGGGAGAGAGAGAGAGAGAGAGAGAGAGAGAGAGAGAGAGAGACAGACAGACAGACAGACAGACAGACAGACAGACAGACAGAGACGGATACAGAGATCAAATGAAGTGATATATTCTTAAACAAGGGGGAGACAGAGAGGTAGAGAGAGAGAGAGAGAGAGAGACAGAGACAGAGACAGAGAGACAGAGAGACAGAGAGACAGAGAGAGATACAGAGACAGAGAAGAGACAGACAGGCAGAAAAGGAAGGACAGACAGTTACACAGACACAGATACAGAAACACCGAGAGAGAACAATGTTGAGGTAGCAGATCTGATCTGATCTGTCATCTTAGTACGGTGGACGAGACAGGAGGGGGAAGAGGAGGAGGAAGAGGAGGAGAGAGAAGGAAGAAGAAGAAGAGAAAGAGGAGGAGGAAGAGGAGGAGGAAGAGAAGGAGAGAGAGGAAAGAAGAAGAAGAGAAGAGGAGGAGGAGGAGGAGGAAGAGGAGATATAGAGGGAAGAAGAAGAGGAGAAAGAGGAGGAGGAAGAGGAGAGAGAGGGAAGAAGAAGAGGAGAAAGAGGAGGAGGAGGAAGAGGAGAGAGAGGGAAGAAGAAGAAGAGAAAGAGGAGGAGGAGGAAGAGGAGAGAGAGGGAAGAAGAAGGAGAAAGAGGAGGAGGAAGAGGAGAGAGAGGGAAGAAGAAGAAGAGGAAGAGGAGGAGGAAGAGGAGAGAGAGGGAAGAAGAAGAAGAGGAAGAGGAGGAGGAAGAGGAGAGAGAGGGAAGAAGAAGAAGAGAAAGAGGAGGAGGAGGAAGAGGAGAGAGAGGGAAGAAGAAGAAGAGAAAGAGGAGGAGGAGGAAGAGGAGGAAGAGGAGAAGGAAGAGGAGGAGAGAGAGGGAAGAAGAAGAGGAGGAGGAGGAAGAGGAGGAGAGAGAGGGAAGAAGGAGGAGGAGGAGGAGGAAGAAGAGGAGGAGGTGAGCATTTATCACTGAAAGGTTGGGGCTGTGATGTTGTTCCTGTCTGCTGCGTGCATTGAGGAGAGATGTCCTGGGGAAGGAAGGGGGAGGGGACAGGGGGAGGGGGGTTAGGGATGGAGGGTGGGGGAATGGGGGGGGGAAGGAAGGGGGTAGATATGGCAGGAAGCATCAAAGGAAAGAGTGAAAAAAACCAAAAACCAACCCCCCCCCGCACTCCCCCCACCCCCCCGCAAAAAAACCCACAAAAACACAAAACACACACACACACACACACACACACACACACACACACAGAACAAAAAACAAAAACGAAACGAAACGACCCTCCTCCCCCACCCCCTTAAACAAGAACACACACACTGCAGTTACAGTTTCAGTTTCCTCAAGGAGGCATCACAGCGTTCGGACATATCCATATACGCAACACATCTGCTAGGCAGATGCCACATAACACATCAGTACAACCCAACGCGCTTGGTCAGGCGTTGAGTGCACGCATATGTGTTTGAGAACACATCAATTTGGATTTCTTCTACAGAATTTGGGAGAAAGGGTGAAAGAGGGAATGGAACAGACCCTGACGGACGCTGTATTGGCAGATTAACGTCTTGACCATCCTGCCGCCTTCCTCGCACGCACTGCTGCTGTTGCAAGGTATGACGTCATCCTGTGCTATCTGCTGTGTATGTGACGTAAACGTCATTATTATTATTATTATTGAAGAAAAACCACCTTATTATTTTGTGTTGCATTTCGCGTCACACGAATGAATGTTGACAGAAAAGAACAGAAAGAAGGAAAAAGAAATTGGAAAAAAGAAGGATGGATGACCCCCCCCTCCCTACACACACACACACACACACACACACACACACACACACACACACACACACACACACACACATATATACATACATACATAAAACCACAACAACAAGACAGCAAAAAGACAACCCCCCAAAACAAGAAGTGGGAAAATATTACGTCGGACGACCAACAAAAGCAAACAAACAAACAAAAAAACCCAAAACCCTGTCATTTTTGTTTGGAAGCTAAAGGTGGCATTCAGCACATATTCCTTTGGTCGATCATTCCAACAACAAAATGTACAATTTGTGAAAAAACTTTTTTTGTTTGTTTTTCTTTGTCTTTGGTGTGTGTGTGTGTGTGTGTGTGTGTGTGTGTGTGTGTGTGTGTGTGTGTGTCTGTGTTTTGTGGGGAGGGGGGTTATATTTCATTTCAATCTTTACTTTCATTTCATTATGGCTGCCCCATCATCTGCACCGTTTCAGTGGCATTACTCTCACGCTTCACGTTCCGAGTGCCCCCCCCTTCATCCCTCCCCCCACACCCCCATCCCTCCCCCCCTCTACCAACCACGACACACAGCCACATCCAGCGTTCGTCTGCCGAAGTCTCAGCACCGGCAGTACCATTATGAACGACCGATGTTTGGTCACCTGGTGCCGGTTGCATTGCTTGGTTCTAACTTTTTGACAGTTACACGTGACTAAATGCCTACGTTGACAGAACTATACCATTGGTCAATTCCATACTACACACAGTTAGTAGCGGGTTACGACCATACTAGGCTCTTCCGTCCGGACAATGCTCGCTCCTGGAGGCCACACACCACAGGAGACTGTGCTCTGTTTCGGAGTAATTTCAGTGACGTTCAATAAATGCCTGTTCTGATATTTGCAGGATACCACCTACTACCGCACCACCACTCCCTTCTCACTGAAAACAATAATGGCTTTGTCGCGGAGCCAGACTGAGTGCTGTCTAGAAATGGTGACTACAGGAAGTATTGGATCCTGGGGGAAGAGACAGAGAGAGTGGGAGAGAGGAAAGAGGAGAGAGGGAGGAGGAGGAGGAGGAGGAGGAGAGAGAGCGGTGGGGGAAGGAGGGAGAGAGAGGGAGTAAGGAAGATGGAGACAGAATGACGGTGACAGAGAGACATTGACGTACACACACACACACACACACACACACACACACACACGCACACACACACACACACAGACAGAGAGGGAGAGAGAGAGACACGCAGAGGCAGAGACAGAGAGACATCGACGGAGAGAGAGAGAGAAAGAGAAAGGGAGAGAGAGAGAGAGACAGATAGAGACAGAGACAGAGAAATATAGACAGTGACAGAAACAGACAGTGATAGAAACAGACATATAAACATAAATGAATTTTTATTTCTGAGGGTAATGGAGCAACCAAACAATTGCTTTTTTCATCCAGCCCTCGAAAGGGGAAAATATCAAAAAAAAAAAAAAAAAAAAAAAAAGGAATAAAGAAAGACCACAAGAAATAAGTAAACGTGACGTGAACAAAACAAATTCATTGAAAGACAAGACAAGAAAGAAAAGTATAACAAGCATCATATTATTGACATTCAGAGACATTGACGTAGACAGACAGACAGACAGAGGGAGAGAGAGAGAACACTGAAATGTTTAATGTCATTAGCTGTAAAGCTCTAGTGACACAGGTACAAATCAGAAAAAAATGGTGCAAAACTAATAAAATGGAACAGAAAGGAAAAAACATACTTAACCAAACTAAACTACTAAGGCATAAGCGGCACCTCGGTACTGTGCCTGACATGACATGATGATTCAGTGTCAAAGGTATTTACAGCCATTTTAACTAGGGGGGATTACAAAAACTAAACAAACAAATATAACGAAACACACCGCAACAACTGTATGCAAGAAAAGGGTAGGCAAAACAACGCAAAGACCATCCACGGTTATAATTCTTTTGCTCATATAATCATTAGTGAATCATTAGATTAGGGAGTCGTCTGATTATAATCACGTACATTTTATTTGATTCTTTATACCGTCTGCCCATTTTCTAGTGTTTTCTGCCTGCAGTCAAGTGCTACAGTAAGAAATGTTGACATAGCTGTAACCATTACTTCCTTCTCGTTTTTTTTTTAGCACGTGTTGCATGCGGGTCAAGTCATCAACGGGACTTAATTCTATGTTGAATGGATATCTGTTTCGGATGTGTGAAAATACAGGACAGTGGAATAAAACGTGAATGTCGTCTTCTTTTTCGAAGCTGCACATTGGACGATTCCTGTTTGCTTCAGCCTCAGACACCATAGTTTATGGCTCCTCAGTCCGCACACTCTAAGTCGGAATCGTGTAAGGGTATCTCGGAATTTCTTGGTGGTAATAAAGATGGAGAGAGAGAGAGAGAGAGAGAGAGAGAGGGAGAGAGGGAGGGGAGGGAAAGAAAGAGACAGAAACAGAGACAGAGACAGAGACAGAAGAGGACACCAGAAAATTGGTCCTCAAATCTGTCTGAAGACACTAACTGGATGCCAGGTTAAATTACGCATGGTCTCCCTTCTCCCCTCTCCCTTCTCTGGGTTTCTGGCTTGCCTCCTGGCTTGCTCTCACGTGGGAGTGTCAGTGTGTATGCGCGTGCACGCAAGCACGCCCTCACGCACGAGCGCGGAGAGTGCAATTCCAAGGTGCTCTGGATGCCCAGCATCGATCTGCCAGCCCGACGTGATCAATCATCGCTGTAGTAGCACGCTTCACACCTCTTCCTCCTTCTCTCTGTGTGTGTCTCTCTCTGTCCCACAGCCTCCCCCCCCACTCTCTCTCTGTCCCTCTCTCTCTCTCTGTGTCCCACTCTCTCTCTCTCTCCCTGTCCCACAACCCCCTCTCTCTGTGTACCTCACCCTCTCTCTCTCCCTGTCCCACAACCCCTCCCCCCCTCTCTCTCCCTGTCCCACAACCCCCCCCTCTCTCTCCCTGTCCCACAACCCCACCTCCCCCCCTCTCTCTCTCCCTGTCCCACAACCCCCCCCTCTCTCTCCCTGTCCCACAACCCCCTCTCTCTCTGTACCTCACCCTCTCTCTCTCCCTGTCCCACAACCACCCCCCTCTCTCTCTCCCTGTCCCACAACCCCCCCCTCTCTCTCCCTGTCCCACAACCCCCTCTCTCTCTGTACCTCACCCTCTCTCTCTCTCCCTGTCCCACAACCACCCCCCTCTCTCTCTTTCTCCCTGTCCCACAACCCCCTCTCTCTCTGTACCTCACCCTCTCTCTTTCTCCCTGTCCCACAACCCCCTCTCTCTCTGTACCTCACTCTCTCTCTCTCCCTGTCCCACATCCCCCCCTCTCTCTCTCTCCCTGTCCCACAACCCCCTCTGTCTCTGTACCTCTCTCTATATATATGTGTGTCCCACAACGCCCCCCTACCCCTCTGTGTCCAATCCCCTCTCTTTTCTCTGTGTCCCACTCCTTCTCTCTGTCCACTCTCTGGCCTATCTCTCGGTGTCTCTGTCTGTCTGTCTGTCTTTCTGCCTGCCTGCCTATCTGTCTTTCTGTCTGTCTGTCTGTCTCCCTCAGAAGTCCACTTCGTGTTACAATACCCCACGTGGAGTGATGGCCTAGAGGTAACGCGTCCGCCTAGGAAGTGAGAGAATCTGAGCGCGCTGGATCGAATCACGGCTCAGCCGCCGATATTTTCTCCCCCTCCACTCGACCTTGAGTGGTGGTCTGGAGGGGGGTGGGGGGTGAGGAGAGTGTGGACTGCGACCCCCACGTTCACTCACATGCAAGAGAGGGCTTTTTACGTGTGTCTTTAACGCGCGTATTTGATCTTCTGCTTGGGTATACAGACGAACGGGGGCTCGGGCACAAGCAGGTCTGCACACCTTTGACCTGAAAGATCGAGGGAAAAAGTCTCCATACTGTACCCACCTGGCACCCTGGCCTTGGATTCGAACCCGGGACCCCCCCAGATTGGAAGTCAGACGTTTTAACCGTTGCGCCTGTCCTGAGGGGCGGATGGGGAGGGACAGGTTCGGGCGGGGGTCCGGAGGGGGGGGGGGTTGGGGAGTAGGGGTGGGTGGGAGTGTGAGGAGGAGGAGGTGGAGACGATGAGGAGGACAGAGAGAGAGCGGCATTAAACAAGGCTCAGCCCGGTTCCCATCCACTTACACCCATAACAGGCCTCGGGAATTATTTGGGGAGGGGAGGGGTAACGCACCGAAGCTTCTCTTGAAATGCAATTTCCAAGTTTGTGTTGTTGTTGTTGTTTTCATATCGTCTTCTCCATCGTCTTCTTCTTCTTCTTCTTCTTCTTCTTCACTTTCTTCCTGTTTATTGAAGTTTTTCTTCTTTCTGAAGTTCGTCGTGTGTTCGGGTTTTTGTCCTGTTTTTTCGGGTGATTCAGTTTTTCTTTCCTTCTTTTTTATATATATATTTATATCTCTCTTTTCTTCTCCTTCGTTTCGTTTATCGTGCTATTCTTTCTTTGTGTGTGGTTTTCATTCATCTTTTTTAAGAGAAAAACAAACAACAACAGCATTATCTGTGTCATGTTTTACCATTCTTTCTTCACATGTCTCTTTTTCTTCTATATTTGCTTCCCACTTTTTTGTGTTTGCTTTGTTTGTCAGTCTCTTTTTCTTCCTTCCTTTCTATCCATTTTCCATTTCCTTCCTTCCCACCCCTCCCCCTTTTGCTCCACCCTCCCTCCCTGCACCTCCCTCACCCCCTCCCCTCCCTCTCAATGCCTGTTATAACTGGTGACAGGCCTTGTAACCAGGGCCTGATCGTGAACTGGAGGCTGTGTAGTGAATGGTGTTTGCACGTGGTGCTCGTGGATCGGGCCTCTGGGTGTGCTGGTAACAGACCCCCCCAGGTGGTATAGGCAAGGCAGACGAAGGATCAAGGACCGCCTGGCTTCCTCTTTGTCTTGTCTTGTCTTGTCTTGTCTTGTCTCTGAAGGTCAACTTGTCTGTCTTATTGCCAGGGGTCACGTTTCTTCTTCTTCTTTTGCTTTCGTCTTTTTCTTTTTCTTCTTCTTCAACTCCACATTGGTTTATTATCTAACACACACACACACACACACACACACACACACACACACACACACACACACACACACACAGAGAATTCATGGTACTTGATTTAGTTGGTCAATGAAATGTTTTTGCTCAGACTTCGACTTTGACCGCTAAATTATTCCGTGAATTATCAGTATGACCATTGATTGGTGGAACACGCCAGTTTTATTGCATGGACCCTGGAACAGCGCAGTAGGTCGATAGCTGATTGATCAACGTCAGTTACTGTGAATAGATTGATAGCTGATTGATCAACGTCAGTTACTGTGAATAGATTGATAGCTGATTGATCAACGTCAGTTTCTGTGAATAGATTGATAGCTGATTGATCAACGTCAGTTACTGTGAATAGATTGATAGCTGATTGATCAACGTCAGTTACTGTGAATAGATTGATAGCTGATTGATCAACGTCAGTTACTGTGAACAGGTCGATAACTGATTGATCAACGTCAGTTACTGTGAACAGGTCGATAGCTGATTGATCAACGTCAGTTACTGTGAACAGGTCGATAGCTGATTGATCAACGTCAGTTACTGTGAACAGGTCGATAGCTGATTGATCAACGTCAGTTACTGTGAACAGGTCGATAACTGATTGATCAACGTCAGTTACTGTGAACAGGTCGATAGCTGATTGATCAACGTCAGTTACTGTGAACAGGTCGATAGCTGATTGATCAACGTCAGTTACTGTGAACAGGTCGATAGCTGATTGATTAACGTCAGTTACTGTGAATAGATCGATAACTGATTGATTAACGTCAGTTACTGTGAATAGGTCGATAGCTGATTGATTAACGTCAGTTACTCTGAATAGGTCGATAGCTGACTGATTAACGTCACTTAATCTAAACAGGTCGATAGCTAATCGATTAACGTCAGTTACTCTGAATAGGTCGATAGCTGATTGATTAACGTCAGTTACTCTAAACAGGTCGATAACTGATTGATTTACGTAAGTTACTCTGAATAGGTCGATAGCTGATTGATCAACGTCAGTTACTCTAAACAGGTCGATAACTGATTGATTTACGTCAGTTACTCTGAATAGGTCGATAGCTGATTGATTAACGTCAGTTACTCTGAATAGGTCGATAGCTGATTGATTAACGTCAGTTACTCTAAACAGGTCGATAGCTGATTGATTAACGTCAGTTACTGTGAATAACTCGATTGCTGATTGATTAACGTTAGTTACTCTGAACAGGTCGATAGCTGATCGATTAACGTCAGTTACTCTGAACAGGTCGATAGCTGATCGATTAACGTCAGTCACTCTGAATTAAAGGTTGGTGGTGGGAGTGACGGGATCAGTTGCATTCCATGGCGATATGAAAAACCAACTCGGTCAATATCTTCCAATTCAGCAAACGTAATTACACAGCAGTCGCTCAGTCTGTCAGTGCAGCTGCAGTTGACAGAATCTTCAGCTGGCGAGTGATAAGACAAGGCACGTAACTCTGTAACCAAGGGCAATTCTTTTTGGGAGCCATATCTTGGTGACGTTCTCAATGACCGTGTACCTTTTTAAAGAGTAGGTTAAAGGTTCCACCGCCTTGTTCGGTCATCGGGGCAGTGAATTCATATCCACTGCGTGCATGGCTCGGCATAGGGAGACGGGGCCCAGTCCTCTCCTTCTGCCGTTTTGATCCTCAACCGTATCCATGCACACCTGGATGGCGTGAGGAACACCGGAGTAAAGCGCCTTTCCTGTGGACATGACAGCATGTCGAAAGTGGGCTTCGAACCCTGATCACTGGTGAACACTTGATCAGAAGTGCAATGGACACTTGATCAGAAGTGCAATGGACACTTGATCAGAAGTGCAATGGACACTTGATCAGAAGTGCAATGGACACTTGATCAGAAGTGCAATCAATGCCTGGCCGTTTCTGTCCCCACGCCCCCTACATTTCAGCATTCAACAGTAGTGATCAGTAACAGCCGCAGTGAAGACTTCAGAAGAGTCGGATTATCATTTTAAAATGCACGTAAAATAGACAGCAATGAAGCGCAGAACGTGAAGTTCACACTTTTTTTTTTTTACATCTATCTGTACACACACACACACACACACACACACACACACACACACACACACACACACACACACACAAAGACAGAGACAGAGAGTGAGAGAGAACTCATAACTGATCACTGGAATGATCATAGGAACTAAACAAAAACTCTCTTCCATCACAACTGACACAATCAAACTTGGCAGTACATCCATCCCTCTTTCCAGTTCAGTCAGGAACCTCGGCGTTGTCTTTGACAATACACTGTCCATGCAAAAATTTATCAGTCAGACATGTCAGTCCTGCTACTGTCAACTGCGGCGCATCAGTGCCGTCCGGAAATATCTGTCCATTAACGCAACATCTAGACTTGTCGTTTCTTTCATTTTCTCTCGCCTTTACTGTAACTCTCTATTGTCTGGTTTGCCTGCTTCATCCATTCAGTCCCTTCAGCGCATACAGAACTCTGCTGCCCAGCTCGTCCTCAGAAAGAAAAGATCTGAGCACATCACTCCTCTTTTGCAACATCTCCACTGGCTCCCTGTCTCACACCAAATAAAGTACAAGATCAGCACTCTATGCTACAAATGTATTCACAAATCAGCCCCTTCCTATCTTTGTGGCTGCCTTCACCTCTACACTCCATCTCGCTCACTACGACCAGCTTCGGATCCACTCTATTTACGTATACCCAGATTCAAACTCTCGACTGTTGGCCGCCGTTCCTTCTCTGTCTCTGGACCTTGCGATTGGAATGAACTTCCTCTTTCGCTTCGTCAAGTCTCCACACTCAGCTCTGTCAAGTCTGGCCTTAAAACCCACCTCTTCCCAAAACAGCCTCCCTTCCCTGCCTCTTCCTTGTCTTTCATTTTCTCCAGTTTTAGAGTTATGCATGCGTGTGAATGACTGGTGCGAAAGTGCTTAGATTTGTCTATGCACAAGATTCAGCGCTATATAAATACCTTTATTATTATTATTATTATTTAATACCATTATTATTAACTCAGAACACAGAATTCGAAACGTTTCTTTTTTATTCAAGGATTAAGATTTTAGGCATGGCCCATTCTTCCAATCTCTCCTTGCTAATCTCCATCAGTTATAAAAGCACATATATATTTAATGAAAAGGGGAGAAAAAGAGAATTAAAAAAAAAAGTCCTGCAGAAAGAATATGATAAAGAACACACACACACACACACACACACACACACACACACACACACACACACACACACACACAGATTGACAGATGGATGAGAGAGAGAGAGAAAGAAAGAGAGAGAGAGAGAGAGAGAGAGAGAGAGAGAGAGAGAGAGAGAGAGAAAGGGGAAGGAGAAGAGAAATGTCATCAGTATCGACAACCGGACAACTAAAGCCACATTGTTATCATCAAATCCACGTACAACAGTTGTAATCAATACTAAAATGACTACTACCATCACCAACATCACTTATACAACAGCTATTGTCACCATCAGGATGGAATGAAATGAATGAATTCATGCACGCACACAAAATAGAAGAAAATTAAAGAAATCAAACAAGCAAACAAAACAAAGTGAATGAAAAGAAAATAGGACTGAATAAGAACAAGACCAAAACCAGAACAAAGAGAAATACTAAAAACGGATCCAATAAGTTAGACATATAAATGCCCTCATTGTCACTGCCAAGAGACAGAAAGAGACAGACAAACAGAGAGAGACAAAGACAGATACAAAGACAGAGACAGAGACAATACGCAGAAAAAGACATATAGAGCCAGAGAACATCTCTTCATAAAAGTCTCTCTTCCTCTTCACCCTCCACCCCCACACAAACAGACGCACATCACCCCCCCCCACGCCCCCAACCCCCATGACACACAAACAAACGCACAAGCTACTCCCCCCCCCCCAACCCCCGTGACAAACAAACAAACGCACAAGCTGCCCCCACCACACTCTTTTCTTGCCCTCTCTCCAGAAAGCCACACAGGATTGACGAGCTTTGAATGACGCCATTGACAGCCACATTGAGAGACTTCGATAACCACCCCCACCACCACACACCCGCCCACTTGGCACCCCCCCCCCCTCCCTCACTCAGCGACCCTCACTTTTCAACCCGTCAATCCAGTTTGCACCGACTGACGCCACTGAAGCTTGGGTCATGATCATGGAGATCGTCATCATCATCATCATCATCACCATGGACATCGTCATCATCATTATCGTCATCACCATGGACATCGTCATCATCATCATCATCATCGTCATCATCATCACCGTGGACATCGTCGTCGTCGTCACTATCATCATCATCATCATCACCATGGACATCATCATCATCATCATTATTATGGACATCGTCGTCGTCATCATCATCACCATCACCATGGACACTGTTATCATCATATCATTACCATCATTGACATCATCATTATCATTACACGGACATCGTCATCATCGGTATTCGTTATCATCATCATCATCATCATCATCATCATCATCATCAACCACATACATAATCACTAGCAATCCCTACGTCATCATCCCCTTTCCCTCTGCCCTTCCTTCAGTGATGTTCCCTTTTCATCCCGTCAGTACAGTTTGTACCTACTGTCCTGACACTATCATCATCATCACCCACTTTTCATCCCGTCAGTACAGTTTGTACCTACTGTCCTGACACTATCATCATCACCCACTTTTCATCCCGTCAGTACAGTTTGTACCTACTGACCTGACACTATCATCATCATCACCCACTTTTCATCCCGTCAGTACAGTTTGTACCTACTGACCTGTACAGTTTGTACCTACTGACCTGACACTATCATCATCATCACCCACTTTTCATCCCGTCAGTACAGTTTGTACCTACTGACCTGTACCTATCATCATCACCCACTTTTCATCCCGTCAGTACAGTTTGTACCTACTGACCTGTACCTATCATCATCACCCACTTTTCATCCCGTCAGTACAGTTTGTACCTACTGTCCTGACACTATCATCATCACCCACTTTTCATCCCGTCAGTACAGTTCGTACCTACTGTCCTGACACTATCATCATCATCACCCACTTTTCATCCCGTCAGTACAGTTTGTACCTACTGTCCTGTACCTATCATCATCACCCACTTTTCATCCCGTCAGTACAGTTTGTACCTACTGACCTGTACAGTTTGTACCTACTGACCTGTACAGTTTGTACCTACTGACCTGTACCTATCATCATCACCCACAGGATCAGACGCTCAGTTTAACTTTCCAGTGGAAAGTGGGAGAAAGGACAAGACGGAATCAGACCCCAGACCCTCACAGGCACTGTTTCGGCAGATAAGCGTCTTAACCATTCGGCCACCTTCCACCGAAGCGTCAATGGAACGCCTTGAGCCTTTGATTAGAATCCAGGGGACGCCACCCCCCAAAAAACATGCTCTTTGCCTTGTCCCCAATGGAGCTGTGATCAGCTTCCTGAGAACCTCCGTGAAGCTGTTTACTTGCCCACGATGGAACTCAGTCGATCGATTCCTTGCCTTCTGACATTTCTGGAGTCCTTGCCTTCTGACATTTGTGAGAGGCAGGTCTGTCGCTGTGTCCGAAATTGGGTTTGATTGATTCAAACCACTGACTGGGTTGGGAGAATGCCGAGAACGTGTGTTTCCGAGTCATTGCTTGAAAACTGCAAGACCCACAAAACAGACCACTTGAGAACTTGCACAAGTGTGGTTTTTTTTTCTTTCTTGGGGGCATGATGAAACCATGCTGAAATTCCGGTGAACGATGGTATAGGCAGCCAATGTAGTCAGCACAACTCATAACAAGAGATGATCTTGTTGGAATAAATACTTTTATTCTAATTTGACATTAAGGTAGATACAGAATAATCATGATATTACGTATTCGGAAGAAAACAACAACCACTCACGAAACCAACAAAATCCTTCCAGTACATCGTTTTCACATTTTCTTTTCTATGTATTTTACTACTTTTTGTGGGTCCATATATGAAAACATCATCTGTTCACGTTTATGAGTAAAGAAAGCAAGTGCAAGTTGAGCATCAGATGTCCTGCATTAAAACTGTCAGCTGTTCTGGAGTTGACGGACCTCGTTCACCTCTCCACGAACATCATCACTGGAACTACACATAACACAGAATGGAACAGCGTCACGTGACACTTGACAGAATCCATAACTATTCCCGATTTGTGATGCAATAATAGTAATCGTGAATCTTGTGACACTGTAATGTACTGAACCAGAGACTGTTTCTTGCATGCACACTGTCATTCTTTTTTGTTGTTGTTTTTGTGTGTGTTTTTTATTTAAACAAAAACAACACAAACAAAACAACACAAAACAAACAAACAAACGGAAAACCAACAATGATTTAGAAAGCAGCGAACAGCTGTTTGACCGAAGCATTGTTTTTTCAATGCATTTTCAAGCTTGTCACCACTCAAGGTCGAGTGCAGGTCGAAGGTGAGAATTTAGTGGTGAGTATGGGATTCGATACGGTGCACTGGGATGATCTAGCTTCCTAGGCCACTACACCACCACTCTCGGATTATCTAGTTTCCTAGGTGGACACGTTACCACTCCACCACCACTCCACTTAGTCATGAAGCATGGTGGTGCACAAACAGAGAAACAGGTCCGAATTTGTATCTCTTGTTTTTACATTTCTAGAGTCAACTGTAACCCGTTATTTTATTACGCTGTCAATTGTATAACCAGTACTTTTACAAACATTACTGAATCCATCAACTATAGCCTGGAGGTTTACGTGAATTGAACGTTTAATGTTTATGGTCCTGCACAGAGATCTCTGTTCCCCCCCCCCCCCCTCCCTAACAATGGCCCCCCCCCCGGCCCCAACAATGTGAACTGTGTCACTGGCAAACTTTCCCCAGGCCAGTGTGTGATGGGAGTACACATCAAAGACCATATCCCCAGGCCAGTGTGTGATGGGAGTACTTATCAAAGACCATATCCCCAGGCCAGTGTGTGATGGGAGTACTTATCAAAGACCATATCCCCAGGCCAGTGTGTGATGGGAGTACACATCAAAGACATATCCCCAGGACAGTGTGTGATCGGAGTACACATCAAAGACCATATCCCCAGGCCAGTGTGTGATCGGAGTACACATCAAAGACCATATCCCCAGGCCAGTGTGTGATCGGAGTACATATCAAAGACATATCCCCAGGCCAGTGTGTGATCGGAGTACATATCAAAGACATATCCCCAGGACAGTGTGTGATCGGAGTACATATCAAAGACATATCCCCAGGACAGTGTGTGATCGG
>NC_134884.1:47656351-47658851 GCF_041734735.1 Babylonia areolata
CTGGTATGAACAGAGTGTGATATTGTACTGGGTCACAAGGCCTACAATAAATCATTGCTCTCTCTCTCTCTCTCTCTGTGAGAAAGGGTGTGCGGGTACAGGCCTACACCGACCCAGCCATAAAGCCCACACCCCACACGCGGCCCTCATTAATCTATCCCCCATACCTGTCTTTGTCAACGACACGCCTCTCCTTTTCGTCCAAGAAAATAAAAACGGTCAAAGGTCTCACTGCCTTTAACGGACATGGGGACAGAGCAGTGACATTCACACTGTCCAGGGCCAGGCACAGGAAGGCGGGGCCCAGTCCTCTCCTTCAGCACTGTTTAACTCTCTCCATACGAACGTCGAAAGAGACGACGTTAACAGCGTTTCACCCCAA
The DNA here is from genome assembly GCF_041734735.1 of Babylonia areolata. NCBI lineage: Eukaryota > Metazoa > Mollusca > Gastropoda > Neogastropoda > Buccinidae > Babylonia > Babylonia areolata. Next base: position 47,656,734 of record NC_134884.1, read on the forward strand.
TTACCATCATCAAAATATTACAAGCGGAAGGCTCTTATACTGAAGAGGTGAATGTTGACAAAGAATACCACAATTCTGACGACGGAAGCTAAAGGTTGGGTCATTCAGACACCCACTGGACATCCGAGGGGTCTGTGTAGAGGAGAAGAGAGGACTGGCCGTACTGAGTGAGTTAACCTTCCCCGACCGGTTGCTTTGAAGACTCTACGAGTCAAAGTACACAACTTCTCCTGTCCCAAGTGGGTTCAAAGTTTTTTTTCCTCCTGTGTTTTGTATCCTGTTTTGAAAGAACCCAGGCAGTCAAATTTTGTGTATACCCTTCCCCGACTTTTGGATATCAGGTGAGGAAAATCGGAGCAAAGTGCTTTTCCCAAGGACACAACACCATGCCGAAACGGGGCCTGGAACCCTGACCACTGGTGAACACTGGGTCACAATACATCAACTCAACCACAAAAACCCACACCCGCCACTTACAAATCAGAATATGGTGATTAGAGCCTCGCCGACCACTAAGGCCATCTCAAGGCTATCGCCACGTTACTTCAATTCAAGGGTAAACAAGAGAGGCAAGGCCTTCAAGACTCACTTGTGATACACTTTAAAAAAAAATCCAAGCTTTTTATGTATTGAGTATAATTTCAAAATGTAATGTTTAAGATGAGAAAGATCAGTTTAAAGTAAATTAAGTCCCCTAGCATTAATTACAGAGTAATTTCCCTTTTTTACTATCTGCACCAAAACGTTTGCAAAATAAATAAAACTTCCATGCTGAGCAAAAGAAGTTCCTGTTTGAACAAAAAATGATATTAATGACTGCTCTTGTTGTTGAGTCAGAATATCAGATCAAAGTGCCAAGTTTAGAGAATACAAAAATTATAAATATAACAGTAAATGCAGTTTGCATATAATTAGACTTCATTCTTTATTTTTTTGTGCCCATCCCAGAGGTGCAATATTGTTTTAAACAAGATGACTGGAAAGAACTGAATTTTTCCTATTTTTATGCCAAATTTGGTGTCAACTGACAAAGTATTTGCAGAGAAAATGTCAATGTTAAAGTTTACCACGGACACACACACACACACACACACACAGACAGACAGCCGAACACCGGGTTAAAACATAGACTCACTTTGTTTACACAAGTGAGTCAAAAAGCACAATAAAAACTGTTCACTGCTTCAAGCTTTTCAATCATAAAAACGTTTCAAAACCTTCCAGAACTTACAACGTTCAAATCTGATTAAAAGTGGTTACTCTTTCAAGAAGTCCTTTAGCGTCCACGGAGGGACATCACGAAACAAAGTCTTAGAGAATCCGCCGTGTCATGTCTGTGTCTGACGTCATGCAGATCATATCCCAGCAGACCTGTTTCCTTTTACATTCATCCTGCTCGAGACTCCGTCAGTATCACGCCTCTCCTTGCTGATAAACAAACTGAAAACAAAAACAAGAGAGAGAGAGAGAGAGAGAGAGAGAGACGCACACAGACTTTGTTTTATTGCCATTGACAATACTATCCTTTAGCAAGGGGGACAATGTATGAACAAAAGAATAACGACGTTGCACAGAGAAATTGACATTGCTAAGAGTAAAAAGGAAATCAACGACAAACAACAACAATAAAATAAAAAAATACAACATATTGTTAAGATTAAAAAGGAAAATAAAAAAAGTTCGACCATCCAACTTTCTACAGAGTCATTCAGAATTATAAACTGTGGAACTGGCATCAGGGTAACAGTGGTTTTATCGATAACTATAAGGCTCCCGAAGATAATTTCTCTTTCCGATAATCCCAAGCTAGGGCGATAAATTTCGCTAGTGAACTTATTCTTACTTCATCATCTATCAAAAGCGTACTGGTAAGGTTCATGTTCTCGATGTTTTCACCGTTGAAAATTAAGCATTTCTTTCGGATTTCTTCATAATACTTACACATAAAAAGGAAATGAGATTCATCTTCAACTGAAGCACAACACATAGGACATGGGGACCGTGTGGACATGTCGGAGAGAGAGAGAGAGAGAGAGAGAGAGAGAGAGAGAGAGAGAGAGAGAGAGAGAGAGAACGATAACGATACCGATCTTTTATTCAGATAAAGGCCAAAGCCAC
>NC_134884.1:47663851-47676351 GCF_041734735.1 Babylonia areolata
CCGTCAAGCAAGAAAATGGTAGAACTTAATATCACTGTCTTCTTATATTATAAGGTATTCAAGTTGAGAGAAACTGCTACTTCGTAAAACGAATGCAAGGTATGTTATATTGCCTATATTTTATGTTAATTTGCTTAACATGGTCATTCATTGGTTTGTGTCGTGTTGACAGTTATCTCTTCGCTTCAGGCTGAGGCCTGAATGTGACGAAGACATTCCGATTCCGATAGAATACACATCCCCCCTTCTCCCACCATCCATGGACATCACATCACGTCATCTTGTCTTCACCTACCCTCACCCCGCTGTGGTCACACGGCCTGACAGGCGAAACAGCAAAGTGGTTAAAGCGTTGTACTTTCAATCTGAGGGTCCCGGGTTCGAATCTCGGTAACGGCGCCTGGTGTGCAAAGGGTGGAGATTTTTCCGATATCCCAGGTTTACATATGTGCAGATCTGCTTAGTGCCTGAACCCCCTTCGTGTGTATACGCAAGGAGGTCAAATACACACGTTAAAATCCTGAAATCCATGTCAGCGTTCGGTGGGTTATGGAAACAGGGACATATCCAGCATGCATCCAGAAAGCGGAGTATGGCTGCCTACATGGCGGGGTAAAAGCAGTCATGCACGTAAAGGCCCACTGGTGTACAGACGAGTCACCGTGGGAGTTGCAGCCCTTGAACGATGAAGAAGAAGCCTCGGGGCTGAAGGGAACACACGCTTGACCCCTTGACCCCTCCACGCTGTGGATGACCAGCCGTCCTCCTCTGTCTGTCCGTCCCTCTGTCTGTCTGAGTGTTCATCTTTCCGCTTGTCTGTCGGTCAGTCTGACGATGAAAGGGTGACGTGACGTGACCTGACTGCTGCTGACATGCTGGGTGTGCTTTTTGCTTTGATCTGTGTGTGTGTGTGTGTGTGTGTGTGTGTGTGTGTGTGTGTGTCTCTGTGTGTGTGTGTATGTGTGTGTCTGTGTCTCTCTCTCTCTCTCTCTCTGTGTGTGTGTGTGTGTGTGTGTGTGTGTGTCCCTGTCTTTCTGTGTCTGGGGCTGTCTTTGTCTTTGGAACTACTGAAGAAGGAAACGTGTAAGATGTGTCTGGTTTTCTCAGAAGGGGTGGGGGAGGGGGTGTGGGTGTGTGTGTGGGGTGGGGCGTGGGGGTCGGGGTGGGGGGTGGGGGGGTGAGAGAGGCATAAACAGATTGACAGCGGCTGGACAGAGACGGAGATTCGCACTGTAAGAAAGGTACACACACACACACACACACACACACACACACACACACACACACACAGGAGAGTTAAAGACAGAAAAAGAGAGAGAAGGAAAAAAGAGACATCCAGAAAAAGAAACAGAGAGACAGAGACGGAACAAAAGCTAAAGGTGGGTGGGCCTGTCAGCCAGCAGTCATGTCACTGATGGACAGACAGACGACAGACAGACGACAGACAGATGACAGACAGATGGACAGACAGATGGACAGACAGACGACAGACAGATGACAGACAGATGACAGACAGATGGACAGACAGATGGACAGACAGACGACAGACAGACGACAGACAGATGACAGACAGACGACAGACAGATGACAGACAGATGACAGACGACAGACAGATGACAGACAGATGACAGACAGATGACAGACAGATGGACAGACAGATGGATAGACAGACGACAGACAGACGACAGACAGATGGATAGACAGTCGACAGACAGATGACAGACAGATGGACAGACAGATGGACAGACAGATGGATAGACAGACGACAGACAGACGACAGACAGATGGATAGACAGACGACAGACAGACGACAGACAGATGGACAGACAGATGGATAGACAGACGACAGACAGATGGATGGACAGATGGACAGACAGATGGATAGACAGACGACAGACAGATGACAGACAGACGACAGACAGATGACAGACAGATGATAGACAGACGATAGACAGATGACAGACAGATGACAGACAGATGACAGACAGACGATAGACAGATGACAGACAGACGACAGACAGATGGCAGACAGACGACAGACAGATGACAGACAGATGACAGACAGATCGATAGACAGACGACAGACAGACGACAGACAGATGACAGACAGACGACAGACAGATGACAGACAGACGGCAGACAGATGACAGATTACAGACAGACAGACAGATGGACAGACAGACGACAGACAGATGGACAGACAGACGACAGACAGACGACAGACAGATGGATAGACAGACGACAGACAGATGACAGACAGATGGACAGACAGATGGATAGACAGACGACAGACAGACGACAGACAGATGGATAGACAGACGACAGACAGATGACAGACAGATGGACAGACAGACGACAGACAGATGACAGACAGATGGACAGACAGATGGATAGACAGACGACAGACAGACGACAGACAGATGGATAGACAGACGACAGACAGATGGATAGACAGACGACAGACAGATGGATAGACAGACGACAGACAGACGATAGATTACAGACAGACAGACGGCCATACAGACGATAGACAGACGACAGACAGATGACAGATTACAGACAGACAGACGGACAGACAGACGACAGACAGACGACAGACAGACAGACGGACAGACAGACGACAGACAGATGACAGATTACAGACAGACAGACGGGCAGACAGACGACAGACAGATGACAGATTACAGACAGACAGACGGACAGACAGATTACAGACAGACAGACGGACAGACAGACGACAGACAGATGACAGATTACAGACAGACAGACGGACACAGACAGACGACAGATTACAGACAGACAGACAGACAGACCGACGACAGACAGATGACAGATTACAGACAGAGAGACGGACAGACAGACGACAGACAGATTGCAGACAGACAGACGACAGACAGACGACAGACAGATGACATATTACAGACAGACAGACGGACAGACAGACAGACCGACGACATACAGATGACAGATTACAGACAGACAGACGGACACAGACAGACGACAAGCAGATGACAGATTACAGACAGACAGACGGACAGACAGACGACAGACAGATGACAGATTACAGACAGACAGACGACAGACAGACGGACAGACAGACGACAGACAGATGACAGATTACAGACAGACAGACGGACAGACAGACGACAGACAGATGACAGATTACAGACAGACAGACAGACGACAGACAGATGACAGATTACAGACAAACAGACGGACAGACAGACGACAGACAGATGACAGACAGACGACAGACAGATGACAGACAGATGGACGGTCAGAAGATAGCTGGTCAGCCAGAGTGTGGAGTGGTCAAGTGTGTGTCCCCTCAGGCCATGGTCTGACCTTAGCGGGGTGAGGTTAGGGGGGGATAACATCACGTGTGCAATGAATGGCTGGAGGAGGAATGGTGCATTATCAATGTGGGCAGGTTTGTGATTGATTCTCCGGTTGTCCTAGGTGGACAACGAAAAACAACGACAAAAAATAACAACAAACAAACAAACCCCAACAAACCCAAAACCTCTGAGATCTGGACTTTGCTGATGTCCTGACTGTCCTGGAAAACAAGTCCAAGTCCTTCAGCTTCTTGTGGATGAGATCAGCAGCTGCACTGGAAACACTGGATTAACTGTCAGTGCCAAGAAGACACAGAATCTCTGGAACGGTGAGTATCCAGCGCCAACTCGTGTCTTCATTGACCAGAAAACTAAAATCTTGAGGAAGAAGAAAAACTTCAGTTACCTTTGTAGTTCCATCAGTGGCACCAGTGACTTAGACCGTAAACTGAAATGCCAGTTATAGAGGAAGGCAGCAGCAGCTTTTAACAAACTTATTAAAAAATATAGAACATCAAGAACTTTTCTGTGAGACTAAAACTGAGATTCTATAACTTTAGTGTATTATCCAACTCCTCTACTTCTGCAAATCCTGGCAACCAAAGACCACACTTATGCAAAACTGGATGCTTTTGAAACCAAATACCAAGGTAAGATCATAGACATCAAATGGCGTGATGTTATTTCACATGAAGAGGTCAGAGAGAGATTTCATCGGCCTCTCATGTCATCCATCATCTGCAAAAGAGCATCTCCGCCTGCTGCAATATGTACTGAGGCTCCCTGCATCAAGAACTGCACGCCAAGCCCTGAACTGGACACCTGCAGGTCGGAGAAAGAGAGGACGGCCCAAGACGAACTGGCGGCAAACAGTGGAGAGAAAGATCTTAAGATTGTCGACAGACGACGGGGTGACACCAGCAAACAGTGGAGAGAGACCTCAGACATGTCGACAGACGATGGGGTGACACCAGCAAACAGTGGAGAGAGACCTCAGACATGTCGACAGACGATGGGGTGACACCAGCAAACAGTGGAGAGAGACCTCAGACATGTCGACAGACGACGGGGTGACACCAGCAAACAGTGGAGACAGACCTCAGACATGTCGACAGACGACGGGGTGACACCAGCAAACAGTGGAGAGAGACCTCGGACATATCAATAGACGATGGGGTGACACCAGCAAACAGTGGAGACAGACCTCAGACATGTCGACAGACGACGAGGTGACACCAGCAAACAGTAGAGAGAGACCTCAGACATGGCGACAGACGATGGGGTGACACCAGCAAACAGTGGAGAGAGACCTCAGACATGTCAACAGACGATGGGGTGACACCAGCAAACAGTGGAGACAGACCTCAGATATGTCGACAGACGATGGTGTGACACCAGCAAACAGTGGAGACAGACCTCAGACATGTCGACAGACGACGAGGTGACACCAGCAAACAGTGGAGACAGACCTCAGACATGTCGACAGACGATGGGGTGACACCAGCAAACAGTGGAGACAGACCTCAGACATGTCGACAAACAACGGGTTGACTCCAGCAAACAGTGAAGTGAAAGACCTCAGACATGTCAACAGACGATGTGGTGACACCAGCAAACAGTGGAGAGAGACCTCAGACATGTCGACAGACGATGGTATGACACCAGAAAACAGTGGAGAGAGAGACCTCAGATATGTCGACAGACGATGGGGTGACACCAGCAAACAGTGGAGACAGACCTCAGACATGTCGACAGACGATGGGGTGACCCCAGCAAACAGTGGAGACAGACCTCAGACATGTCGACAGACGATGGGGTGACACCAGTAAACAGTGGAGAGAGACCTCAGATATGTCAACAGACGATGGGGTGACACCAGCAAACAGTGGAGAGAGACCTCAGACATGTCGACAGACGATGGTGTGACACCAGCAAACAGTGGAGAGAGACCTCAGACATGTCGACAGACGATGGGGTGACACCAGCAAACAGTGGAGAGAGACCTCAGACATGTCGACAGACGACGTGGTGACACCAGCAAACAGTGAAGAGATACCTCAGACATGTTGACAGACGATGTGGTGACACCAGCAAACAGTGGAGAGATACCTCAGACATGTTGACAGACGACGGGGTGACACCAGCAAACTGGCTGAGGGCAGTGGACTATTGAGCGCCATGACTGCCTCATGCGTGCAATGACACGGGAGTGTGTGTGTCAGTTTCAACACTGAGTGACTGCAGCGTTTGTAAAGATGATGTGTGTTGTTGTATCACGACAAAAACCTGTTTTGTGTTCAGGTCAGTTTCTCCACGAGGTGACACTGCCTTCGGACAAATCCATACACGCAATACCACGTCTGCTAAGCAGATGTCTGACCAACAGCGTAACCCAACGCGCAAAGACAGGCCTTGAGGGAAAAAGAGACAATGGATAAGATAAATGGATAGATAAAAAGAAAAGAAAAAGTAAATATTAAATAAAAGAAAAAGAAAAAGAAAAAAAACCCGTAAATAAAATAAAAACAAGAAAAGAAACTAATAATAATAATAATAATAATAACAATAATAATATGAACAACAATAATGACGATGACAATATGACTAATAATAATAAGTGATAATGATAATCGTTTTTGTGTTGCCGTATTGTTGTTGTCTATGTATATACAATGTTGTTTGTTGTCCGTGTGTACACAACATGACATCTGAATACAGAATACTGCTGTACAGCCTCGGGGTAACTGTCAGGCTATGGTTATGATGGGATTATGTCTGAATACAGAATACTGCTGTACAGCCTTCTGGTAACTGTCAGGCTGTGGTTATGATGGGATTATGTCTGAATACAGAATACTGCTGTACAGCCTCCTGGTAACTGTCAGGCTGTGGTTATGATGGGATTATGTCTGAATACAGAATACTGCTATACAGCCTCCTGGTAACTGTCAGGCTGTGGTTATGATGGGATTATGTCTGAATACAGAATACTGCTGTACGGTAACTGTCAGGCTATGGTTATGATGGGATTATGTCTGAATACAGAATACTGCTGTACAGCCTCCTGGTAACTGTCAGGCTATGGTTATGATGGGATTATGTCTGAACACAGAATACTGCTGTACAGCCTCCTGGTAACTGTCAGGCTATGGTTATGATGGGATTATGTCTGAACACAGAATACTGCTGTACAGCCTCCTGGTAACTGTCAGGCTATGGTTATGATGGGATTATGTCTGAATACAGAATACTGCTATACAGCCTCCTGGTAACTGTCAGGCTGTGGTTATGATGGGATTATGTCTGAATACAGAATACTGCTGTACGGTAACTGTCAGGCTATGGTTATGATGGGATTATGTCTGAATACAGAATACTGCTGTACGGTAACTGTCAGGCTGTGGTTATGATGGGATTATGTCTGAATACAGAATACTGCTGTACGGTAACTGTCAGGCTATGGTTATGATGGGATTATGTCTGAATACAGAATACTGCTGTACAGCCTCCTGGTAACTGTCAGGCTATGGTTATGATGGGATTATGTCTGAATACAGAATACTGCTGTACAGCCTCCTGGTAACTGTCAGGCTATGGTTATGATGGGATTATGTCTCGTGCCTGCCCTCTGTACTGTGATGACCACAATGTCTATGACCGGGATTGCGGTATGTGTGGTTTGCTTCATGTTATCGAAGCCCGCCTCTCTTTCTTTTAACTCAACGTCTCGACACCCCCCCCCCCCCAACCCTCCCCCGCCTCTCTCTCTGTCTCTCTGTCCCCACTCTGCGGTTCTCTCTCGGTTCTCACAGCTGATTTCCCTTCTCCATTTCCCCGCTATCTTTCTTTGCCTCCCGGCCGTTATCTCCGACCAGAGTTCTTCAAGCCGTCTCTCTCAGTTTCTATCTCTGTCTCCCTTTCTTCTGTCTCTGTCTGTCTCTCTTGTGGGTCAATTATTTTCAGTCTCGGTCCTTCAGGCCATCCCCCTCCCCCCTCCTCCCCCCTCCCTCTCTCTCTCTCTTCATGGGCAGCAGCAACAGCCACACACGCACACACACACACACGCACACACACACACACGCACGCACACACACACACACACGCACGCGCACACAGACACACACGCACCCCCACCCCACACACACACGCACACACAGGACACACACACAGACACACACACACACATACGCACCCCCCACCCACACACACACAACCACACACACACACACGCACACACACACACACACCCTCCCCCCCCACACGCACACACACACACACGTCCCCTAAAGCCACAGAGGAAAGAAGAAATGCATTGAGGTGAGAGCAGGAAAAGTGTCAGTTGTCCAGGTTATTATGTTTCGTGAGAGATTTACGTTTTTGACACACATTGAGAGAAGACGGAGCCAAAGAGCAAAATGAAAGGCAGGCTATTGAGAGTATTCGCCTGAAAACTGTTGACAACAATGTGAATTAAATAAAATGAAATAAAATAAAACGAAATGAAATAAAAACTCTACAAGAACTGAGGAGAAATTTCTGAGGAAAACATTTTTCTGCACCCTTCTCTTCCCCTTCCCTACCCCCTCTCTATCTTTCCCCTTCCCCCTCTCTATCCCTTCCCCTTCCCTACCCCCTCTCTATCTTTCCCCTTCCCTACCCCCCTCTCTATCCCTTCCCCTTCCCTACCCCCTCTCTATCTCTTCCCCTTCCCTACCCCCTCTCTATCTCTTCCCCTTCCCTACCCCCTCTCTATCTTTCCCCTTCCCTACCCCCTCTCTATCCCTTCCCCTTCCCTACCCCCTCTCTATCTTTCCCCTTCCCTACCCCCTCTCTATCCCTTCCCCTTCCCTACCCCCTCTCTATCTCTTCCCCTTCCCTACCCCCTCTCTATCTTTCCCCTTCCCTACCCCCTCTCTATCCCTTCCCCTTCCCTACCCCCTCACTATCTCTTCCCCTTCCCTACCCCCTATCTCTTCCCCTTCCCTACCCCCTCACTATCTCTTCCCCTTCCCTACCCCCCTCTCTATCTCTTCCCCTTCCCTACCCCCTCTCTATCTCTTCCCCTTCCCTACCCCCTCACTATCTCTTCCCCTTCCCTACCCCCCTCTCTATCTCTTCCCCTTCCCTACCCCCTCTCTATCTTTCCCCTTCCCTACCCCCCTCTCTATCCCTTCCCCTTCCCTACCCCCTCTCTATCTTTCCCCTTCCCTACCCCCCTCTCTATCTCTTCCCCTTCCCTACCCCCCTCTCTATCCCTTCCCCTTCCCTACCCCCTCTCTATCTCTTCCCCTTCCCTACCCCCTCTCTATCTCTTCCCCTTCCCTACCCCCCCTCTCTATCCCTTCCCCTTCCCTACCCCCTCTCTATCTCTTCCCCTTCCCTACCCCCTCTCTATCTTTCCCCTTCCCTACCCCCTCTCTATCTCTTCCCCTTCCCTACCCCCCTCTCTATCTCTTTCTCATTGTCACAGACGATTCGGTGGCTTCAGGGTTTTGTTCTTATTGTTATTTTTGTTGTGGTTGTTGTTGCGTAGATGAGGGTTGGAATCTGTTTTGTCCCCCCTGTCCTTTCCGCACGGCACGTCACGTGGAAGAGGCAGGTGGTTGGCTGAGGCCCAGTTTCAGAGACGGGTGTGTATGCTGGTTACTGGGGCACGAGTGGTCAGATTGTTTATCGCGCACAGTGTTCCTTTGGTGGCAGAGCGTTCTTCTTCATCGTTTATGGGCTGCAACTCCCACGTTCACTCCTATGTACACTGGTGGGCTTTTACGTATATGACCGTTTTTACACCGCCATGTAGGCAGGAACACTCCGCTTTCGGGGATGTGCATGCTGGGTATGTTCTTGTTTCCATTTCCCACCGAACGCTGGCATGGATTACAGGATCTTTAACGTGCGTATTTGATCTTCTGCTTGCGTATGCACACGAAGGGGGTTCAGGCACTAGCAGGTCTGCACATGTGTTGACCTGGAAGATCGAAAAAATCTCCACCCTTTACCCACCAGGCGCAGTCACCGAGATTCGAACCCGGGACCCTCAGATTAAAAGTCCAACGCTTTAATTACTCGGCTATTGTGCCCGTCAGGCTGAGCCTTCAAGACTGGAGAAAGCCCATGTCTTGCATCCTGTATCGACCTTTGCACTGATATATATCTCGTGAAAATCAATAGGGGGTTTTGATGTGGGTGAGCGGAGTTCTAGTACTTCTAGGGGTCTCTGTGTGTTGAGCTGTGAAGTGTCCGGGGTTGCTGTCGGTCAGATCTCCAACAGTGTGGCACTAGGTAGGGGTCCACAGAGAATAAAGCCATGCCCCCTGCCACTCTCCACTCTCACTCGCTCTCTATCATTATATCGCTATTTCTGAATCTCTCTCTCTCCTCACTCTCCCCTTTTCTCTCTCTCTCTCTCTCTCTCTCTCTCACACACACACACACACAAACCCTACACACAGCCTCTCTCTCTCTCTCTCTCTCTCTCACACACACACACACACACGTACACACACATATACATACATGCACTCACACAGACACGGACAGACAGATGGACAGACAGACACAAACACACACGCACGTACGCACGTCCTCTCTCTCTCTCTCTCTCTCTCTCTCTCTCTCTCACACACACAACCCCCCTCAAACCTAACCCTTAAGTTAACACCGTTTCCAAGGAAACGACATAGAAAGAAAACAACATTAGGGCCAAGCGGGAATGTCAAGCCGACTAAACAGACCCAGGTGTGTGTACATGACATACAGACAGGTCTGTGCTGTCTGGCTGTCCGTCTGTCTGCTGTACCTGTCACACACTCCTTCACCTGTCGTCCGTCTCACCTCCAGTGGGCTGGAATGGCACACCACGGAGAAATTCACCTCTCTGCTGTGTGTACCTGTGCCATTTGTATGTCCTCAGTTTCTTTTGTCTCACCTCCAGTGGGCTGGAATGGCACACCACGGAGAAATTCACCTCTCTGCCGTTTGTACCTGTGCCATTTGTATGTCCTCAGTTTCTTTTGTCTCACCTCCAGTGGGCTGGAATGGCACATCACGGAGAAATTCACCTCTCTGCTGTGTATACCTGCGCCGTTTGTATCCTATTTATTTGTTTGTCTATCTGTCTGTCCGCGTGTCTGCTTTGCAGTATGTCTGCATCTGTCTTTGAAGTGTGTTTAACTGGCACTCCATGAAGATAATTATGACCTCTCTCTGACAAGTGTCTTCTGAATGCTAATCATCTTGTCTGACTGACCGTCTGTCTGTTGAGGTCATGTTCTTCTGTCGGCCTGTTTCAGTTGTGTGGATTAATCTCACTGTCTGTTTCAGTTTTAGTTAGGTTTGTCTGCCGGTCTGTGTCTAGTTCAGAACTGTTTATTTGTCTGTGTGTCTATGTTTCAGTTATATCAATATGCCCATCTGTCGGTCTCAGTTATGTATGTCTGACTGTATTTGCCTGCGAAACAGCGATGGCGAGAAAATTGACAAAAAGAGTTTTTAGTCCAATACACCCGTGACGCAACAGATTTATCTGACAAATCGATGGATCTCGGGCATAAGGGATCGAATCTCCAGACCCACAATCAATAAACTCTTCCCAGATCCATCTCGGTCAGAAGAAACTCCTTCCATCCGCCACAGAGGATAAAAAAGAGGAGACACAGTGACGGAGGCTGAAACCGCGAAATAAAATCAGGAACAAGGAGAGTGGCCACACTGATGATGCACACACCTGACTGAGGTTGAACCTAACAAGGAGAGTGGCCAAACTGATGATGCACACACCTGACTGAGGTTGAACCTAACAAGGAGAGTGGCCACACTGATGATGCACACACCTGACTGAGGTTGAACCTAACAAGGAGAGTGGCCACACTGATGATGCACAAACCTGACTGAGGTTGAACCTAACAAGGAGAGTGGCCAAACTGATGATGCACACACCTGACTGAGGTTGAACCTAACAAGGAGAGTGGCCACACTGATGATGCACACACCTGACTGAGGTTGAAACTAACAAGGAGAGTGGCCACACTGATGATGCACACACCTGACTGAGGTTGAACCTAACAAGGAGAGTGGCCACACTGATGATGGACAAACCTGACTGAGGTTGAACCTAACAAGGAGAGTGGCCAAACTGATGATGGACAAACCTGACTGAGGTTGAAACTAACAAGGAGAGTGGCCAAACTGATGATGCACAAACCTGACTGAGGTTGAAACCACGAAATAAAAGCAGTAACAAGGAAAGTGACCAAATTGATTGTGCACAGAAAACTATTGGAGGCTCCAAACCTGACAGACAAGTGGTTAAAGTGTCCGACTTTCAATGTGAGGGCCCTGGGTCACAGCGCCTTGTGAATTGAGTAGAGATTTTTGTTTTTATGTCGCTGATCAAGAGATGTACAGACCTGCTGGTGCTGGAAACCCCTTGGTGTGTATACCAATGCAGAAGATCAAATGTGCACATTAAAGATTCCGTAAGCAAATAAAAACAAATGCCACGTTAGAAAGGTTGGGTTCACCAGAAATACGGCTCTCTCTTCTTTATCTCTCTTTCTGTGAAGCATGCACACACACACACACACACACACACACACTCGCACGCACGCACGCACACAACAAGCACACACACACACACACGAGCGCACGCACAAGCACACACACACACGCACAAGCGCACACACCACACACACACACACTCACACACACGCACACACACACACACACACGCGTACACACACCCCTGACATCTGCTTCAGCAACACTCTTGTCGTTTCCAAGAAACACACACCACAGAAACAACATAAAAAACTCACTAAAGGCCAGCTGGGAATGTCAAGCCGACTAAACAGACCCAGGTGTGTGTACATGACATACAGACAGGTCTGTGCTGTCTGGCTGTCCGTCTGTCTGCTGTACCTGTCACACACTCCTTCACCTGTCGTCCGTCTCACCTCCAGTGGGCTGGAATGGCACACCACGGAGAAATTCACCTCTCTGCTGTGTATACCTGTGCCATTTGTATGTCCTCAGTTTCTTTTGTCTCACCTCCAGTGGGCTGGAATGGCACACCACGGAGAAATTCACCTCTCTGCTGTGTATACCTGTGCCATTTGTATGTCCTCTGTTTCTTTTGTCTCACCTCCAGTGGGCTGGAATGGC
>NC_134884.1:47681351-47691351 GCF_041734735.1 Babylonia areolata
CCTTTTGAACCCCAACATCACTGACATATCCCCAACATCACTGACATATCCCTTTTGAAGCCCAACATCACTGACATATCCCCAACATCACTGACATATCCCCAACATCACTGACATATCCCTTTTGAAGCCCAACATCACTGACATATCCCCGACATCACTGACATATCCCTTTTGAAGACCAACATCGCTGACATATTCCTTTTGGAGTCCACCATCACTGACATATCCCCAACATCACTGACATATCCCAACATCACTGACATATCCCAACATCACTGACATATCCCAACATCACTGACATATCCCAACATCACTGACATATCCCAACATCACTGAGGTATCCCTTTAAAAACCCGCATCCCCACATCAGGCCCATCACCAAACCCTCCCCTTTGCGTGTTGGCCTCAGAGAGCACCACAGTGGAGCATTCGATCCATCTGAGGAAGGTGACGGTCAAGCCATGAGGACAGTTCTTTTGTCAGGAGAGAATGGGGTGGTATTAGCGAAGGACTGCGAAAAAGCGTGGCCGTTCCCCCATTTTCTTTTTTAAATATTTTTTTTTCTTATGTTATCAGAACTTTTACTTTGTCACCGGGGTTAAATGACGTCCCCCCTCTCTCTCCTCTCTCTTCTTTTTCTCTCCCGTTTATTTCTCATATGTGCTATGAAAAAAACACCAAAAAAACAACAAAAAAACAAAACAAACCAAACCAACCCCCCCAAAAAAACAAAACAAAACAAAACAAAAACAAAACAAACAAAAAAACCAAAACAACAACAAAAAACCAACCAAACAAACGAAAACCCCAATCCCAGTGAGTAAGGAAATGTTTTGAATAGAAAATCAACAGATAGATGAATAAAGAAATAAATAAGGGGGACTACCCACACCTCACAGTAGCGAGCGAGAAAGCGAAGTTGGAAAACGAGCACGGTTTTTGTTGTTGTTGTTAGTTGTTGTTTTTTTCCCACTACCTCAGGGCGTTCGGGCCATCGCCACAATGTGGTACGTTCGAAAAGAACTGGCAACAGTATCTCTTTTTTCTCTCTCTTGTCTTTCTCTGCACTCCCCCCTCCCCACCCCCCCCAACCCCACCCCCTCTCTTTCCAACGTCATCAACACACCCTACATGTCTTTCTCTCTCACTCTCCCTTTCTCCTCCGCCTCTCTCTCTCTGTCGCTCTATCCCCCACCCACCCCCTCTCTTTCCAACGTCATCAACACACCCTACATGTCTTTCTCTCTCACTCTCCCTTTCTCCTCCGCCTCTCTCTCTCTGTCGCTCTATCCCCCACCCACCCCCTCTCTTTCCAACGTCATCAACACACCCTACATGTCTTTCTCTCTCACTCTCCCTTTCTCCTCCGCCTCTCTCTCTCTGTCGCTCTATCCCCCACCCACCCCCTCTCTTTCCAACGTCATCAACACACCCTACATGTCTTTCTCTCTCACTCTCCCTTTCTCCTCCGCCTCTTTCTCTCTCTCTCTGTCGCTCTATCCCCCACCCCCCCTCTGTGCCACAAACCTAATCAAACAAAGCCAATCACCTGAGCAGCTACCGCAGCTGCTACACCTCCACAGACCCAGATCCATCTGATCCGTTTTCTTTCCTTTATGCTTGTTCTGCAAGATCGTATGATGCTCTTTAATCCTGTTCGACCGTTTCACTCACAAACACGAACGCGCGCGCGCACACACATACACGCATACGCGCACAGACACATCACAATCACTCACATACACAATGTTCTTTAGATCCATGCGTGTATAATCGCGTGCTTGTTTACTTTTGCGCTTGTGTGCGTGCGAGCGTGGGTGCGTGCGAGTGTGTGTGTGTGTGTGTGTGTGTGTGTGTGTGTGTGTGTGAGTGAGTGTGTGTGTGTGTGTGTGTGTGTGTGTGCATGCGAGCGTGCGTGCGTGCATGTATGTGTGTGTTCTTGTGTGCGTTGTGTCTGAATGACGTGTTATCGTAAAGGGCATTGGAGTTGTATGAAAGCGCAGAATGAGTACAATTCTTGTCTTCTCATTAATAATAATAATAATAGTTAATTTATATTGCGCCTTTCATCAAAATACAGTAATGCTCAAGACACATTACCCGAGTAAAATATAACAAAAATAAAAACTTTTCACAAAAATCACAACCACATGTAAAAAAAAAAATCTCCAAAAACCTCCTAAAACCATTCCGTGTGAATAAAACAGTCATCCCAAACAGCGAACTGGACCAAATTGTCATTGTTGTGGCTGTTGTTGTTGCTGTTGTACAACTGTCATTAAAATCCAAGCCATTTCCTCATAAGTAACAAGAATCCATAGAACCAAACACACACACACACACACACACACACACACACACACACACACACAATAACAACAACAAAAACACTATAGCTGTAGATGAAAATGCTCAAACGCTTCAGAAAGTCCCAAACCTGAGCAGTCGGCATCAATTATTTTACCTATTTAGTTTGCCGTACGCTCATTCAAAGTAAAAACAAACAAACCCAAAACAACAAAAACCACCACAGGTTCATGTCAATCAGTCTGCTGTGATGCAAAGCTGGTCTTTCAACGTATTAAGCACGTCCTCCTATTGACTCACGTGTGCAAACAAAGAGAGTCTATGTAATAACACGACGTGTGTGTGTGTGTGTGTGTGTGTGTGTGTGTGTGTGTGTGTGTGTGTGTGTGTGTGTGTGTGTGTGTGTGTGTGTGTGTGTGTGTGTGTGTGTGTGTGTATTTCCCTTTCTCCTGTTCCCACGGCTTCAGTGAAAACAGCCGGCCAGAATCATTTCCGGACAAACAGATGGAGTCAACAAACACGTCACGGCCACGGCCTCAGTTCCGCGTGGCTGAATTCTTGAAGGAAGTAAAAGAAAAAAAGTGGGTCCAATTGGTTATAATTTATGAGCGTTCATGTTTGGGCTCATGCACACAGCTTCAGTCTGTTTTATAACCATGTCTTTCGGCTGTCTGTGTGTACGTGTGTACTGTTCGCAGGTATGTACCGGTAAGGCCCACCCCACCTCTCCTTCCCCTCCACCGCCGGCGTGTTAATAAATTTCATATGCTTCATTGATCCTTCAACATGTGCTGCAAGCACGGAGAGTTGTACTGAAAATTACCACCACGATCACACGTGTACACAAATTCATAATACACAAACAATAATCAAGAATATATCCATATATAGCGCTGAATATTGCGCGGGGAGACCAATCATCGCGCTTGAAATAATCAACGACTTTCACCGTACATACATCACTCTGAACCAGAGAGATGGAAGACAGAAGGCCAGAGATACCATGGGCGGTAAGAGAGAGAGAGGGAGACAGGCCAGAGATACCATGGGCGGTAAGAGAGAGAGGGAGGGAGACAGGCCAGAGATACCATGGGCGGTAAGAGAGAGAGAGAGGGAGGGAGACAGGCCAGAGATACCATGGGCGGTAAGAGAGAGAGAGAGGGAGACAGGCCAGAGATACCATGGGCGGTAAGAGAGAGAGAGAGGGAGACAGGCCAGAGATACCATGGGCGGTAAGAGAGAGAGAGAGGGAGACAGGCCAGAGATACCATGGGCGGTAAGAGAGAGAGAGGGAGACAGGCCAGAGATACCATGGGCGGTAAGAGAGAGAGGGAGGGAGACAGGCCAGAGATACCATGGGCGGTAAGAGAGGGAGGGAGGGAGACAGGCCAGAGATACCATGGGCGGTAAGAGAGAGAGAGAGGGAGGGAGACAGGCCAGAGATACCATGGGCGGTAAGAGAGAGAGGGAGGGAGACAGGCCAGAGATACCATGGGCGGTAAGAGAGAGAGAGAGGGAGGGAGACAGGCCAGAGATACCATGGGCGGTAAGAGAGAGAGAGAGGGAGGGAGACAGGCCAGAGATACCATGGGCGGTAAGAGAGAGAGGGAGGGAGGGAGACAGGCCAGAGATACCATGGGCGGTAAGAGAGAGAGAGAGGGAGGGAGGGAGACAGGCCAGAGATACCATGGGCGGTAAGAGAGAGAGAGAGGGAGACAGGCCAGAGATACCATGGGCGGTAAGAGAGAGAGGGAGGGAGACAGGCCAGAGATACCTTGGGCGGTAAGAGAGGGAGGGAGGGAGACAGGCCAGAGATACCATGGGCGGTAAGAGAGAGAGAGAGGGAGACAGGCCAGAGATACCATGGGCGGTAAGACAGAGAGGGAGGGAGAC
Organism: Babylonia areolata; assembly: GCF_041734735.1. Taxonomy (NCBI): domain Eukaryota; kingdom Metazoa; phylum Mollusca; class Gastropoda; order Neogastropoda; family Buccinidae; genus Babylonia; species Babylonia areolata. The sequence goes on from NC_134884.1 coordinate 47,685,555, forward strand.
AGGCCAGAGATACCATGGGCGGTAAGAGAGAGAGGGAGGGAGGGAGGGGCTGTTGTGGAGAGAGGTGGGTGTTAAAGCCTCACTTGAAGGAGCCCAGTGGACGGATTTGACGAAGGGACGTTTCAAAAAGCTCTTCAAAACAACCCAGCCAAACCTGTCTGTGAAAATAACAGTGGCGACAAGCGATGCGTGTGTCCCGAAAAGACACGGCTCACATGTTAGCAGCACAATGAACTTGAGTCTAACGACTTAATGGCCGGCGTCCTTACGGTCCAGATGTTCAGTGTCTTGGTTCGCTGAAGGCTGCACTGCTGGAGGGAGTGGAGTGGTGGATGTCTGTCCCCGTGGGAGGTCCGTCTCGCGACCCAAAGGGAGGCCCTGGAACTTTCCCAGGGAAGACACTTCCCACGATCATGTGGGGACGACGGGCACAATAGCCGAGTGGTTAACACGTTGGACTTTCAATCTGACGGTCCCGGGTTCCAGTCTCGGTCATACCGCCTGGTGGGGTAAAGGGTGGAGATTTTTTTTTACCGATCTCATGTCAACAGATGTAAACACATGTGAAGACCTGCATGTGCCTTTGTTTTTGTATACGCACACAGATCAAATTCGCACGCTAAAGATTCCGAAATCCATATCAGCGTTCGGTGGGTTATGGAAACAAGCACACACCCTGCATGCAAACCCCACCCCCCTCCCCCACGCCCCCGAAAACGGAGTGTGACTGCCTACATGGTGGGGGTAAAAACGGTCATGCACGTAAAAGCCCTCTCGTGTATATGGTTAATCATGGACGTCGCAGCCAACAAAGGGAGAAGAAGATTGTGACGGGGACGCTGCACAGTGCAGTGAGCTGTGACCAGTCATTGTGACGGGGACGCTGCACAGTGCAGTGAGCTGTGACCAGTCATTGTGACGGGGACACTGCACAGTGCAGTCAGCTGTGACCAGTCATTGTGACGGGGACAGTGCACAGTGCAGTCAGCTGTGACCAGTCATTGTGACGGGGACACTGCACAGTGCAGTCAGCTGTGACCAGTCATTGTGACGGGGACACTGCACAGTGCAGGGAGCTGTGACCAGTCATTGTGACGGGGACAGTGCACAGTGCAGTCAGCTGTGACCAGTCATTGTGACGGGGACACTGCACAGTGCAGTCAGCTGTGACCAGTCATTGTGACGGGGACACTGCACAGTGCAGGGAGCTGTGACCAGTCATTGTGACGGGGACACTGCAGTCATTGTGACGGGGACAGTGCACAGTGCAGTCAGCTGTGACCAGTCATTGTGACGGGGACACTGCAGTCATTGTGACGGGGACACAGTGCAGTAAGCTGTGGTTCAGTGACTGGTCACCAGACATGCCCGTCACGTACTGACCGGGGTACACTCACACCGTACTTCTTTCCGGTGCCCTTCTGGGGCCGTGTTCAAGACACCATCGTACCTGCGGGTAACGGTGTACCTGCGGGCAAATCTGCCTGAGGCAAGGCAAACTACCCGAGGGTAAGCAGTAGCCGGTATTCAGGAACACTTGAGTCTACACGTGGGTCTTCAAACCTTTAGGCAAACTGGCCCTCACGGACATGCCAACGGTGACTGCCAACGAAGCAGAGGTAAACATGGCGGATCTTTATGTTGCGTTGTTTCAGTTGAAGGAAAACAGGCGCGTTTCGCGGAGAGACTGTTCAGGGACAGGGAAAACCCGCGCGATTGTTTCGATGACGTTGAGCTTTTCAACAAATTTCCTTTCCGACGAGGACATATTTGAGGCATTATTCAAGAAATGAAACACGACTTACAAAGTGCTAAGTTTTCCCAGAGTGGAATTTTGCGGCCATTGTGAACAAAAGGCAGGAACTGTAGTGACGTAAGAAGTAAAAGAGTTTGTGCAGACGGGATTTAAAAAAACACAAAAAACATGGACAATGGGTTAACTGCCTGAGTGCACTGTGCGTGTCTTGAATACGAAGATAACGTAACCTCCCGCGGATACCTGCCATATCAAGGTGACTTGCATTTGTATTTCTTTTTATCACAACATTTCTCTGTGTGAAATTTGGGCTGCTTTCCCCAGAGAGAGCGTGTCGCTACACTACAGCGCCACCCTTTTTTTTTTTTGTATTTTTTCCTGCGTGTAGTTTTATTTGTTTTTCCTATCGAAGTGAATTTTTCTACAGAAATCTGCCAGGAACAACCCTTTTGTTGCCGTGGGTTCTATTACGTGCGCTAAGTGCATGCTGCACACGGGACCTCGGTTTATCGTCTCATCCGAATGACTAGCGTCCAGACCACCACTCAAGGTCAAGTGGAAGGGGGAGAAAATATCAGCGGCTGAGCCGTGATTCGAACCAGAGCGCTCAGATTCTCTCGCTTCCTCAGCGGACGCGTTACCTCTAGACCATCACTCTTGAATACGGCCCATGATTGCTTACCCTCGGGTAGTTTAGCTTGCCTCCAGCAGGTTACCTGAAGGTACACATTTACCCGCAGTCATGATGGTCTCTTGAATACCGACTCTGGTGGGTAAAATTAACCCTGATGGAAGTTCAACCACCGGTAAGTCTCGTTTGATCTTTCAATTACCCTGGTTCTGAGAGGAGCGTTGGAAGAGACGGAACATCTCCCCCTCCTCTGTCTTCTGGAAACATCCCTTCATTAAAAGTTCTTGCTGTGTTTTCTTTTCGTCAGCTTGGTGATCGCGTGCGGTGTGTGCGTACATTCACTATACCTGACTTGTGCGACTGCCGTGTGTGTGTGTGTGTGTGTGTGTGTGTGTGTGTGTGTGTGTGTGTGTATGAGGGAGAGAGAGAGAGAGAGAGAGAGAGTGAAAGAAATAGAGCGATAGACAGATAGACTGAGAGAGTAAGTGACGGAGAGACAGAGAACCGGAGACACAGAGAGACAAAGAGACACTTGACTCTTGGAGATTTTGAGAGAGACAGACAAACAGACACCGACAAAGACAGAGAGACAGAAAGACGATACATAGAGAAAGAGATACACGGACAGGAAAAAAAAGAGAGAGACAGAGACAGACAGTGTGTGCGATAATTCATAACAGCGCACATCCGCATTCGCGTGGGCAATAGTACTCAATCAACTCGACGCTGTTGAAACCAGTGCTGAAATCCCTTCATGTTCAGCCCTGGCCTTGCCTGTGACGTGGCTGTACTTCTCTGCTGGTGCTGTGGATCCAGAGGGTGGTGGGAGGGGGGGGGGGGCGAGGGGGAGGGGGGACAGGAAGCAGAAATCTTTATCAGTTTTCGGAATATAGTTTCCAGTGTTCAGCTTCAATTTCTCAAGGAGGCGTCAATGCCTTGGGACAAATCCATATGTATACGTAGCACCACATCTGCTTGGCAAACGCCTGACCAGCGGCATAACCCAACGCTTTGTCAGGCCTTGAGTGCTTGCATATATATTGTGTTCCAATCACAGTGGATTTCTTCGACAGGTGTTTCCCAGAGGACAACACGTTCGTTGTCAGTGCGCCAGGTGCGTGCTGCACACGGCCCACGGTTTATCGCCTCACCTGAATGACTACATGCTCACTTTGATTTTCCAGTTAAACTTGGGAGAAAGAGCGAGAGAGGGATTGGAACCCAGACCTAACACACTCTGTATCGGCAGTTGAACGTCTTAACCATTCTGCCTCCTTCCTCTCGAACAGGATATCCAAGTTGTAATGCATTCTTTCAAAATACATTCGTCACCCTTATACAGAATTTACATGACAATAGCTGATAAATATTTGCACAATGCCGCTTAAGTATGCCTTGCACAAGTAAAATGTAGGGTTTATGAATGAGTTATGAGGCACAGAGAGAGAGAGAGAGAGAGAGAGAGAGAGAGAGAGAGAGAGAGAGAGAGAGAGAATTTACAACGGCGCGCTTTGGTAATAGTGCTGTCCCAAACCAGTTTTATAATCCCTTCACGTTAAAGCCATTACTTCCCTCGTGTTATGTGACCATAAATCTCTAATGGTACAATATATTCTGTCGTTGTTTTGCTCTATAGGGGATCAATGTGTGTGTGTGTGGGTGTGTACGTGCGTGTGTGGATGTGTGTGTATGTGCGTGTATGTTGATGAATGCTCGCGCGCGTGCGTGTATGCGTGAGTGTGTTTGTGTTTGTGTGAATGTGTCTGTGCGTGTGTATGCGCGCGCTTGTGTGTGCGTTCATTTGTATTTGTTTGAAGAAGGGGTTTTCAGAATCAAAATATAAAATATGGAGCTCAAGGAAATCAATGAACAGCAACAACAACAACAACAACAAGCCAAACCACTCTGATATCAATAAGCATAACATGTGTCCCTTGAGACTATTTGGCAATTCTCCTTCTACAATATCAGACATCTCAAACATGTCAAGAATACAATCAAATGAATTGTGAGAAAAATAGGTAAGATCGCTCTTCAACTTTGGCATTCAAGTTCTGCGTGGTTCCTATAAGCATCGGGTGAAATCCATTAGGAAAGCCTTCACTTTTATCCTGTTGGACAACGCATGACCCTGTTCCAGTCTGAATAAAGTACCGTTCGTCTGTGCTTGATGAATAGTTTCCAAATTATTTGTTACAGCCATTTTGTGGGTGTAATTTCCCGACTTTGCTCACGTGTTGTGTGTTGTTGTTTTTTTTTCTTTAGAGATGTGTGTGTGTGTGTGTGTGTGTGTGTGTGTGTGTGTGTGTGTGTGTGTGTGTGTGTGCGAGAGAGACCGCAAGAACGCAAGAATTTTAATGTAAGGTCACCGACCTGTATACATTTGGGTGCACGTGTGTCTTGCGTTGCTGCATGTCTTACGTTGTGTGTGTGTGTGTGTGTGTGTGTGTGTGTGTGTGTGTGTGTGTGTGAGAGAGAGAGAGAGAGAGAGAGTTTGTGTATGCGCTGGAGTGTGTATGCACACACACGAACGCACGAACACACACGCGCACGCACACACAAATGCTCCGACGCGCGTTTTGATTGTTGAACCCTTATATCATATCTAACACATTGTCATACACACACAGAACACCACCCAAACATGAACAGATAAAAAACACACCGACTAAAAACAAAACAACCTGGAGTGATGGCCTAGAGGTAACGCGTCCGCTTTGGAAGCGAGAGAATCTGAGTGCGCTGGCTCGAATCACGGTCCAGCCGCCGATATTTTCTCCCCCTCCACTAGACCTTGAGTGGTGGTCTGGACGCTAGTCATTCGGATGAGACGATAAACCGAGGTCCCGTGTGCAGCATGCATTTAGCGCACGTAAAAGGACCCACGGCAACAAAAGGGTTGTTCCTGGCAAAATTCTGTAGAAAAATCCACTTCGATAGGAAAAACAAATAAAACTACACGCAGGAAAAAATACCAAAAAATGGGTGGCGCTGTAGTGTAGCGACACGCTCTCCCTGGGGAGAGCAGCCCGAATTTCACACAGAGAAATCTGTTGTGATAAAAAGAAATACAAATACAAAAACCTACCCCCCCGGACCCCTCCCCCCCCCCCCCACATAAACCCAACCCAAAACCCAACCAAGCAGGCAGCCACAGTTCTCTCTGAAGCCACAGCGGCGTGGTGGCCCAGTGATAACATGTCCCAGTAGGAAGCAAGTGTCCGTGGGTTCGACTCCCGCCCTGATACTGCTCTGCTCCCCTTCCACGGGACTGACCTGGTGTCCTGGGTGCTAGAGACGAGAACCCCCGCATGCAGCCTTCCCTGACACGCATGTAAAAGAGCACAAGGCAACAAAAGGGTTGTACCCGCTGTAGAGAAACCCACTGTGATGGTAAAACAGTTACACCC
>NC_134884.1:47696351-47708851 GCF_041734735.1 Babylonia areolata
GTAATGACTACATGTGGCAGACAGGCAGACAGGCAGACAGACACATACACACGCACACACACACACATACACACACGCGCACACCAGCATAAAATAAAAGAAACCATCTCCTCTCCTCAGGTAGACATTCACTGTTGGTCTGGGCGCTAGTCTTTCGGAAGAGACTACAACCAGAGATGACGTACTTCAGCAAGCACTCGTTATGAAAAAAAGAATCCATTGTCACAAAGTGTGTTGCTCCTGGCAAAATTCTGTACGAAAAAATACACTTTCATATTTGAAGAAACAACCTACCCCCACCCCACCCCCGGCCCCCCAAAACAAATGCGTTTGCAAACACAACAACAACAAGAATAACAGCAACAAAACAGGAAGGAAAACAGAGAGAGGATCGCCGTGTTGCACTGTAACGAAGCGCTCTGCTCAGGTAAAAAGCGGACCTGAATTTCACAGGAGAAAAATCTGTTGTGGCAAGAAAATGACACACTGCAATAATACAGTTGTAAACAGCACAGCACAGAGAAATATCACTGACTTCACATCGTTGATGAAATGCCAACGACACAAACGTACGAGTGTAGATAATTATGTTCTGCGGGTCTGTTTGACATCGAGACAGTTTTGTCTGGGGTGAGAGAGAGAGAGAGAGGGAGAGAGAGGGAGAGGGAGAGAGAGAGAGAGAGAGAGAGAGAGAGAGAGAGAGAGAGGCAGGCAGACAGACAGACAGACGGAGACAGAGAGAGAGAGACAGATGGAGAGAGAGAGTGAGAGGAAGAGAGAGAGTGAGAAGGGGATGAGATAATGCTAGAGAGAGAGGGGGAGAGAGGAGAGAGAGGGGGGAGAGGGACAGAGAGAGAGGGGGCAGAGAGAGAGAGGGGGGAGAGAGGGGGGGAGGGATAGAGAGAGAGGGGGGGGGAGAGAGAGAGGGGGAGAGGAGAGAGAGGGGGGTGAGAGGGAGAGAGAGGGGGGAGAGGGAGAGAGAGGGGGGAGAGAGAAAGGGGGGGGGGGGGGGGAGAAAGAGCGCGTGAGCCAGAAAGACACAGTGAGAAAGAGGGAAGAGAAAGAGATCAAGAGAGATAGCGATAACGATACCGATAACGATTTTTAAAAAATTCAGATAAAGGCCAAAGCCCCTAACTGAATGGGGTAGCATTAAAGAAAGATACATAGAACTAACATGACACACGACGAATCAACAACACAAACCGACCAAAAATAGCTAACACAAATGTTCAACAACATTTGAGAGAGAGAGAGAGGGGGGGGGGATAAGAGAATGCGAAAGAGAGAGAGAGCGAGAGAGAGGGAGAGGGAGTGAGCGGACGCGAGAGAAAGAGAGGAAACGACAGACAGACAGATCAGAGACAGAGACTGAGGGAGGCAGAGAGAAATTTCGTGAAAGCAAGTTGATTATTGTGAATTAATTCATAATGGGATAATTATTCTCTCTCTCAGTCCGAGAGCGCGCGCGCGTGTGTGTGTAGAGATGAGAGGGTATATGAGGACAGAGAGAGAGAGAGAGAGACGGGGTGGGGGCAGGAGGAGGAGGGGGGGGGGGGGGATTGCTCGCGCACAAAATATGTGTTTGCCCGATGTGAACAATCAGGAACAACAACAACACTTGTGACGTGCACACCTCACGTCAGCACACGTCAGTAAACGCCATCACTGTCTTCACCCCAGCTGACAGATCCACCTGACTGACCTTTCAGTGACGTCATGACGACTGCCTTCCGCTCAGGGACAGGGAAGGTTATATACTGGAAGGGGGGAGAGGGAGGGAGGCGAGGGAGAGAGAGAGAGGGTAAGAGAGAGAGAGCGAAGGAGAGAGGGAGGGGAGAGAGAAAGAAAGAGAGAGAGAATGAATGAATGAATGAATCTTTATTTTTCAACGGTGAAGACATTAGCACTTTGGCCGACTTACACATCTGCCGTTGTTCTAAGAGACACACAAACACATACGCATATAAATGTTGTTATACTCAATACATGTATAATGTACAAGAAAAGCACAGCGTCAAACTGAGAGACACAACATCGCTCACATCTGTACGAAACGGAAGCGAGTAACACACACACACACACACACACACACACACACACACACACACACACACACACACACACACCAAGGGAAAAACAACAACAACAAAACCCTAGCATGAATGCTACGCATGAATGATTCAAATGAAATTCACACAGAAAAGTAATGATAAAATTTAAAACACAGATATAAGAGACATAAAACAAATAGCAAATAAGGCGACGGGTAATAGGGATATGGACAGATAGACACATTATGAGAAAGACAGAGAGAGGGATGGAGAGAGAGAGAGAGAGAGAGAGAGAGAGAGAGAGAGAGAGAGAGAGAGAGAGAGAGAGAGAGAGAGAGAGATGTAAAGATATGTCAGTGCGAGAAAAGAAAAAAAAGAGTTGGGTGAGGATGGTTCACAATTTGTAATACATGTAAGTATACAGAATCGTAGACATGACCAGACTAGAGTTTGATTTCGTTAGTTTATATCTCCTGTGAGGAGAACACATTCAGATCTCTAAAAACAATGTTCTATGGGGGAGGGAGAGAAAGAGAGAGGGGGTAGAGAGAGAAAGATAGAGAGAGAGGGGGGAGAGAGGGAGGGAGGGAGGGAGGGAGGGGGGGAGAGAGAGAAAGAGGGAGAGAGGGGGTAGAGAGAGGGGGAGAGAAAGGGAGAGAGAGAGAGGGAGAGAGAGGGAGAGAGAGAGGGAGGGAGAGAGAGAGAGGGAGGACGAAAAAGAGAGAGGGGGAGGGAGGTAGGGAGAGAGAGGAGAGAGAGGTAGGGAGAGAGAGGGAGGGAGAGAGAGGAGGGAGAGAGAGGGAGGGAGAGAGAGGTAGGGAGAGAGAGGGAGGGAGAGAGAGGAGGGAGAGAGAGGGAAGGAGAGAGAAGGATGAAAGAGAAAGAGGGAGGGAGGGAGAGAGAGAGGAGGGAGGGAGAGAGAGAGAGAGAGAGAGAGAGAGAGAGAGAGAGAGAGGATAAACACACAGATACAAAGAGACATACAGAGACAGATGACAGACAGAGAGACAAAGAAAGAGAGACAGAGAGACAAAGAGAGACAGAGAGACAAAGAGAGACAGAGAGACGGAGACAAAGAGACAGACAGAGATGTGTTATTGACATAGCCGAATGCAAAGACTATTCACACCCGAGGAAGGATTTGGACTTCAGAAATCGATGGGACGTTCTCATAGCCAGGCAATGTCCAAGCCTGCTTCGTTAACCCCTTGTGTGCCGCTGACGAATATGTGAATGGACAAACTTGATTTATACAGGGCGAAGAGGTGTTGGAAGTTTTCAGGGTTTTACTCCCATTTTTTTTCAGGTCTTGTAGCTGGCATACAAGCTGGATTGTGTCGTCTGCTTGTCCCCCCCATGATCTTCCGCGCCCTTGGCGGCTGTCTTTTTGGTTCCTTAACTGCATCATGCAGTGGGGTTTGAGGGTTTTCCAATGCTCTGAAACAGGCCTCAACCTGTTCTGTTTCTGGCCTGCACTGAAGGAACGTCAAGCACGTATCACATGGTCTCTGTGTCTTTTGTTGTTCCAAGGATCAGCCTCATAGCTTCATTTTGAACTCTTTCCAACTTTCGGAAGCTGCTTTGAGACAGTGTTGTTCGCCTTAGTCCGTAGTCAATCGCACTGAGAATGAGTGATTGGTAGCCCGAAGAGGTGACTGTTCCATACCTTTTGCTGCCCCTTTTCCATTTCAGAGCAGTGTATCAGTGTGTTTTCTGAAGGTCAGCATCCTGTCGAACTGTATCCCTAGCTAGTGAAGACAGTCAGTTTCATCGATCTGATTCCGTGGAATGAGAAACATCTCTTCAACACAATCATTTCACCCACTCTAAGAAGACATTGTCGGAATGGCCAGAGGGCAAATCTGATGCGGAAGTGAAGCTACTCATAGAAGAAAACAGTAAAGAAGAGGACATCATCATATACACAGATGGCTCTGTCACCAAAGACCAATCTGGTTGGGGATTCACTGCGAAACAAAATGGAAAAACAATTAGGGAAGAGAATGCCGCATGCAGTCACAACCTCCAGCCTAATGATGGAAGTTGAAGCTGTGACACATGCTCTCCAGTGGCTGTCATCTGTTCATACGCCTGGAAACCAAACTGCCATGATCCTGACTGACTGAATGAGCTTACAGGACGGAGGTTGGCGGGGGTGGGGTGGGGGGTGGGGGTGAAGCCGATGATGAGGCTGTGTTGATACAAAGTTACTTGTTTCTGTTTCAAGGAGAGAGAGAGAGAGAGAGAGAGGGGGGGGGGGGGGAGGGGTTCAGAAGGTGAGAGAGGGAGAGATAGAGTAAAGTAGGGAGAGAGAAAGAGATAACGATAAAGATAACGATTTTTTTTTAATTGAGAAAAAAGCCAAAGCCCCTTACTGAAGGCGGTAACATTAAAGAAGGCTAAAAGAAATCAACACGACGCAATGGATCAACAACACAAACCAACCAAACATTGCTGACACAATGGATCAACAACACAAACCAACCAAACATTGCTGACACAAATGATCAACAACACAAACCAACCAAACATTGCTCACACAATGGATCAACAACACAAACCAACCACACATTGCTAACACAATGGATCAACAACACAAACCAACCACACATTGCTAACACAATGGATCAACAACACAAACCAACCAAACATTGCTAACACAATGGATCAACAACACAAACCAACCATACATTGCTAACACAATGGATCAACAACACAAACCAACCATACATTGCTAACACAATGGATCAACAACACAAACCAACCAAACATTGCTGACACAATGGATCAACAACACAAACCAACCAAACATTGCTGACACAATGGATCAACAACACAAACCAACCAAACATTGCTGACACAAATGATCAACAACACAAACCAACCAAACATTGCTAACACAATGGATCAACAACACAAACCAACCATACATTGCTGACACAATGGATCAATAACACAAACCAACCAAACATTGCTGACACAAATGATCAACAACACAAACCAACCAAACATTGCTAACACAATGGATCAACAACACAAACCAACCATACATTGCTGACACAATGGATCAACAACACAAACCAACCAAACATTGCTGACACAAATGATCAACAACACAAACCAACCAAACATTGCTAACACAATGGATCAACAACACAAACCAACCAAACATTGCTGACACAATGGATCAACAACACAAACCAACCAAACATTGCTGACACAAATGATCAACAACACAAACCAAGCAAACATTGCTAACACAATGGATCAACAACACAAACCATCCAAACATTGCTGACACAATGGATCAACAACACAAACCAACCAAACATTGCTGACACAAATGATCAACAACACAAACCAACCAAACATTGCTGACACAATGGATCAACAACACAAACCAACCACACATTGCTGACACAATGGATCAACAACACAAACCATCCACACATTGCTGACACAAATGTTCAACAACACAAACCAACCACACATTGCTGACACAAATGTTCAACAACACCCACGATGTGACCTTTCGCAATATCTGCAATGCTTCATAGCTAGATAATAATAATAATAATAATAATAATAATAATAATGGATACTTATATAGCACACTATCCAGAAATCTGCTCTAGGTGCTTTACAAAAACGCTTTTGATAACATAAAACATTATATCTATGTTACATACACACACCAAAATGTGACCACACACACACACACACACACGCACGCACGCACGTACGCGCACACACACACGCACGCACGCACACACACACACACACACACACACACACACACACTGCATACATACATTTTAACATACATGTGTATCTAACAGCTACCCTAACAAATACGCACACATAGGCAGGCACAAACTTACATAAACACACGCACACACAATACACATTCATATACATGCATGTAGTTGTGGACCTGCCACAATTGAACTTATTGCTGAGGGAAAAGGTGAGTTTTGAGACGAGATTTAAAAGATGCGAGGGAATCAGAGTGACGGAGGTTATCAGGGAGCTTGTTCCACGTCTTTGGCGATTGAAAAGAAAACGATCTGTGTCCATAGGTCTTACTTCTGACGTGAGGTATCCTGAGAAGTCGAGTATCAGAGGAAGAACGGAGCTGGCGAGACGGGGTATAGATATGGATGAGTTCAGAAAGATACTTGGGGCCAGATCCGTTGACTGCAGAAAAGGTCAGAGTGGATAGCTTATAGTCTATTCGATCAGAAACAGGCAACCAGTGGAGAGACTGAAGGAGAGGAGAAACATGGTCAAATTTAGAAGCTCTGCAAATGAGTCTGGCAGCGTTATTCTGAATTCGTTGGAGTCTGTCTAACAGGTATTTGGGAAGGCCGGCCAAAAGAGAGTTGCAGTAATCCAATCTTGAGAGAACCAGAGAGCATACAAGTGTCTTGGTTGCATCGGTTGAGAGATAGTGGCGGATAGAGCTGATTCTACGCAGTTCCAAATAGGCAACTTTACAGATATTCGAAATGTGCTGTTGGAAGGAAAGAGACTGGTCCAGGATTACACCAAGACTGCGAACAGAGGGAGAAAGTGAAACAGGTGTGCTATTGATCAGAACAGAGTCAGGAAAGGAAGGATGTTGACGAAACTTCTTTGGACAGGTTATCATCAATTCAGTCTTATCATCATTTAATTGCAGCTTGTTGAGAGTCATCCAGTCCTTTAGGCCAGCAATGCACTCCTGTGTTTGAGTCACCAGTGCATCAAATTCAGCTATGGAAGCCGACTGATAAAGTTGTGTGTCATCAGCAAAGCTCTCATGCGACATCGCATGATGACTGATGACATCCGACACAGGAGCCGCATACAGCACGAAAAGAACAGGACCTAGGACGGACCCTTGTGGGACACCATATTTCAAGGCAGATATTCTAGAGTATGTACCATTTACACACACTTTCTGTGTACGATCTGACAGGTAAGACGTGATCCATGCTAGTGCAGTGTCACGAATACCAAAGGAAGTTTTAAGTCTGTTCAAGAGGATAGAGTGGTCGATAGTGTCAAAAGCTGCTGACAAATCTATCTAATCTAGATAGACAGACAGATAGATAGATAGACAGATAGATAGATATAGATATATAGATGATATAGATATATATGGCCAAGTTACACAGAGTAAACGTATGTCTTGACAACATGAGCAAATTGAACCTAAAGAAAGAGAGAAAGAGAGACAGAGAGAGAGGGAGGAGAGAGAGAAAGGGAGGGAGAGAGCGGGGAGAGAGGGTGGGGGGCAGTCAGACAGACAGAAAGGCACAGTGCTCAGTGTGTGACATGAGGGGAAGGGCGCGTGAGATGAGGGTGGTGAGGGTGGGGAGACAAGGAAGGAGGGAGGTGTGGGTGGGGGGGGGGTGTCAATGGATACCTTGTAATTTGAACCAAATGAAGATGACATTTGCTGCAGCTGCTTAACCAACCCCCCCCTCGCCCCCACAAACAGAGGAACAGACAGAGACAGAGAGAAAGACAGAGACAGAGAGACAGACAGAGACAGAGAGAAAGACAGAGACAGACAGACAGAAAAAATGAGAGAGAGAGAGAGAGGGAGAGAGAGAGAGACAGACAGAGACAGAGAGAGATAGAGAGAGAGAGAGAGTGAAAGAGAAAGAGAGACAGAGACAGAAAGAGGCAGATAAATACAGACAAACAGAGACAGAGACAAAGAAGAAACACAGAGAGAGAGACAGAGAGAGGAAAACAGACCGACAGACAGACAACCCCCCATTCCCCCCCACCCCCACACAACTCACACTCTCATACAGACACAGAGACAGGGACAGAGAGCCAGAGAGATCCCCTGTTCGCAACAAGCGACGAGAACTAAAAACACTGATCAAACATTCAGCGGTTGATTTGGAATCCACTCACGTTTTGCTGTCCCCCCCCCCCATCCACCTCCCTCCTCTTCCCTCTCCTCTCCACCCTCCCTCTCTGTCTCCCTCCACTTTGAAAATGACAATATTGATCAAATGTTCATTAGTTCAGGAGGACCAGCTCGTATTTCATGTCTAGCACTGTCTCTCTTTCAATGTCTATATATCTGATATAACACTGACTCTAATGATAATCAGAAGAAAAAGAAGACGTGACGATGACGACGACGACAACGACGACGACGACAAAGCAGAAGAAAAGAAGAAGAAGAAATATGACGACTAGAAAAAACAAGAACAGAAAGACACGGTATAATTTCCAATTTTGCTGCTTCTGACACAGAGCTATACAGCTTCAATCATAACTATACACTGTGGTGTGGTTTATGACTGATAATTTTGATGGGCGGTGATTACCCTCTACATGATGAAAAAAACAGAAACAAGCAACGAACCTAACTTATTTTACTAAGCCATTCGTCATATCATAAAATTAGAACCTCTGAGAAAAAAAGTCATAGATTCATACGCTTGTTTCACACACAACTTCCTTTCCTTTGAGGAAGTCAGTTTCAATGTCACTCCAACTTATGATTCGTTGAGAGTTCATGACAGAAACACCATCAAATTCAAATACTTCCGCGAATCCTCTTCAGTGCAGCGCGACTGAGGAAGTATGCTTCAAAAAGCATTGACTGGGAATCTGGATGGTGACGTAAAGTTTGTTTGATGAGGGTGGTGAGGGAGGAGGTGGTGAGCTGATTTGGTGAGGGTGGCGAGGTTGGTGAGGATGGAGGTGGAGAGCTTGTTTGGTGAGGGTGGTGAAGACAGTGAGGGAGCAGGTGGAGAGTTTGTGTGATGAGGTTGGTGAGGGAAGAGTTGGTGGAGAGTTTGTGTGATGAGGTTGGTGAGGGAAGAGGTGGTGGAGGGTTTGTGTGATGAGGTTGGTGAGGGAAGAGGTGGTGGAGGGTTTGTGTGATGAGGTTGGTGAGGGAGGAGGTGGTGGAGAGTTTGTGTGGTGAGGGTGGTGAGGGAAGAGGTGGTGGAGAGTTTGTTTGGTGAGGGTGGTGAGGGAAGAGGTGGTGGAGAGTTTGTTTAGTGAGGGTGGTGAGGGTGGTGAGGGAGGTGGTGGTGGAGAGTTTGTTTGGTGAGGGTGGTGAGGTAGGTGAGGGAAGAGGGGGTGGAGAGTTTGTGTGGTGAGGGTGGTGAGGTAGGTGAGGGAAGAGGGGGTGGAGAGTTTGTGTGGTGAGGGTGGTGAGGTATGTGAGGGAAGAGGGGGTGGAGAGTTTGTGTGGTGAGGGTGGTGAGGGAAGAGGTGGTGGAGAGTTTGTGTGGTGAGGGTTGTGAGGTATGTGAGGGAAGAGGGGGTGGAGAGTTTGTGTGGTGAGGGTGGTGAGGGAAGAGGTGGTGGAGAGTTTGTTTGGTGAGGGTGGTGAGGTAGGTGAGGGAAGAGGGGGTGGAGAGTTTGTGTGGTGAGGGTTGTGAGGTATGTGAGGGAAGAGGTGGTGGAGAGTTTGTGTGGTGAGGGTGGTGAGGTAGGTGAGGGAGGTGGTGGTGGAGAGTTTGTGTGATGAGGGTGGTGAGGTAGGTGAGGGAGGTGGTGGTGGAGAGTTTGTTTGGTGAGGGTGGTGAGTGTGGTGAGGGAAGAGGTGGTGGAGAGTTTGTGTGGTGAGGGTGGTGAGAGAAGAGGTGGTGGAGAGTTTGTTTGGTGAGGGTGGTGAGGTTGGTGAGGAAGGAGGTGGTGGAGAGTTTGTTTGGTGAGGGTGGTGAGGGCACGGTGGGTAGAGGGGGTGGAGAGTTTGTTTGGTGAGGGTGGTGAGGGAAGAGGTGGTGGAGAGTTTGTTTGGTGAGGGTGGTGAGGGAAGAGGTGGTGGAGAGTTTGTTTGGTGAGGGTGGTGAGGGTGGTGAGGGAGAAGGTGGTGGAGAGTTTGTTTGGTGAGGGTGGTGAGGGAAGAGGTGGTGGAGAGTTTGTTTGGTGAGGGTGGTGAGGGAAGAGGTGGTGGAGAGTTTGTTTGGTGAGGGTGGTGAGGGTGGTGAGGGAGAAGGTGGTGGAGAGTTTGTTTGGTGAGGGTGGTGAGGAAGGAGGTGGTGGAGAGTTTGTTTAGTGAGGGTGGTGAGGTAGGTGAGGGAAGAGGTGGTGGAGAGTTTGTTTTGTGAGGGTGGGGGAGGTGTAGTGTGGGGGTGGTGAGGGAAGAGGTGGTGGAGAGTTTGTTTGGTGAGGGTGGGGGAGGTGTAGTGTGGGGGTGGTGAGGGAGAGGGTCAAGCTTGTTCAGAATGGGAATGGAGTGTTGAGGACTGGAAGCTGGATGTCCTGCTGCGTTTTCCTCCCCCTTTTTATTTATTTATTTATTTTTTTAGGGGGGTGGCCCCTGATGAGAATGAGCAAGACAGAGATGAATACAGAAAAACAGAAAGATAAGGGGAGACGTGTGTGTGTGTGTGTGTGTGTGTGTGTGTGTGTGTGTGTGTGTGTGTGTGTGTGTGTTTAAATATATATACACAGATAGACAAACAGATAGAGAGACACACACACACACGCGCGCGCGCGCACACAGATAGAAACAGATATAAAGAGAAAAACACGGATAAGATACATTGATAGATAGATAGATAGATAGATAGATAGATAGATAAAAATGAGATAAATAGATAGATATAGGGAGAGAGAGGGAGAGAGGGAAATAGAGAGAGAGAGAGGGGGGAGGGAGAGAGAGACAGACAGAGACAAAGAGACAAACAGACAGAAACGGACAGAGCGCTAACAATCTGACATGGGGAAATGGGTGTGTGGGGCAGGGGGGTGGAGGGAGGGAGGGTGAGGAGGGATCGTCAATTGGTCATTGTAACTTCATCCAAATGAAGAGGACACTTTGTGCAGCTGCTTCAAACACACACACACGCACACACACACACACACACACATGCACACACACACACACACACACACACACACACACGCACACACACACACGCACGCACGCACATGTACACACACACACACACACACACACACACACACACACACACACACAGGGACTGAGACAGAGTAAAAGTGATCTTCTCTTGGCAACAAGCGACGAGAAAAAAAACACTGATCAAACATTCAGCAGTTGATTTGGAATCCACTCACGTTTTGCTGTCCCCCCCCCCCGCCCCCCATCCACCTCCCTCCTCTTCCCTCTCCTCTCCACCCTCCCTCTCCACCCCCATCCCTCTCTCACTGCCTCCCCTCTGTCTCCTTCCACTTTGAAAATGACAATATTGATCAGATATTTATCAGTTTATGAGGACCATCTCTCTCTCTCCCGATCAATCAGGAAATGTGACAATAATGATGACAGTGAATATGATCAGGAAATGTGACAATAATGATGACAGTGAATCTAATCAGGAAATGTGACAATAATGATGACAGCGAATCTAATCAGGAAATGTGACAATAATGATGACAGTGAATATAATTCATGACGAGGGGGATCAGTGATGACGAGAATGAAAACAACGATAATGCTTAATTTTGAGAGAGGTGTGTTGTGTGTGTGTGTGTGTGTGTGTGTGTGTGTGTGTGTGTGTGTGTGTGTGTGTGTGTGCCTGCGTGTGTACGTGTGTGTGTGTGTCAAAGTCAAAGTCAGTCAATTTTTTTAAATTTCAAGATGGTAATTGAACAAGTAACAACTGCTTTCTCTTTTCTTTTTTTTCTTTTTTTTATCAAGCTACTGGATATTGGAAAAACAAAACAAAACAAATATGAATGTAGATAACAAAAAAAGAAAATAATAAAAAAAAGAAAGAAAGAAAAAGAAAAAAAGAGGAGAAACATAAAAAAAGAAACAACTGAAAAAATATCTACATATATACTAGAATCGCGCGACAATGAAATACGCAGCACATTTCTGTTTCGCACACATGAACAAACAACACGTACACATGCACGAATCCACAATCCACACCATTTCCCATTCACATACCCCCTCATATAACACACGTAAACCGCCAGCCAAAACATACATAAAACATTTCACAAATAATAATAAATTAGGTGGTAACTAACAGGTATACATGTGTGTGTGTGTGTGTGTGTGTGTGTGTGTGTGTGTGTGTGTGTGTGTGTGTGCGCGCGCGCGCGTGTGTGTGTGAGTACGCGCTAAGAGCACGAGCGCGTGTCTGTATGTGCGAGTGAGCATGTCATTTCCCGAAGAATGATTTCCCCACTTTGGATTCTGAAGTGTGTTCCTATCACTGTCATCAAACAAACCCGTTGCATCTTGAAGAAGAAGAAGAAGAAGAAGAAGGAGAAGAAGAAGAAGTGGAAGAATGTTAAACAGAAAAACAAAACAAAACAGAAAAACGCTGTAAATTTTCCAAGTTTGTTCCTTTTGACACAGTAATTATCACTGACAAAACACAATCTGCTGTGATTTATGACTGATAATTTTGACGGGTGATGGTTTTCCTAGAAAGAAATAAAGACATAAACAATCAACCAAACTTATTTTACCAAGCCATTCGTCGTGTTATATAAACAGAA
>NC_134884.1:47718851-47721351 GCF_041734735.1 Babylonia areolata
TTAAAAAGCTACGAGACGTGTTATCTTTCTCCTTTTTGAAACACCCAAAGTGGGCTGTCAGTGTGATGTTCGTCTTGTTCAGTGTTAACCTGACATGTCATGGCATTGTCTTCCATTCACAGAGCGACGTGGCCCTTACTGAATACAGTTTGTGTTTCCGTTTCCGCTTGTTTCTCTCTCTGTCTGCCACCCCACTCCATCTCTTTCTCTTTCTTTCTGTCTCTCTGTATGTTTGTCTTTGAATCTCTCTCTCTCTATATATATATATATATATATGTGTGTGTGTGTGTGTGTGTGTGCGCGCGCGCGCGCGCGCACGCGCACGCGTCAGGACTGAAGGCAGACCCATGACTTTCTCCCTCAGGACAACCACCTGGTTCTTTGTCAGGACTGAAGGCAGGCCCATGACTTTCTCCCTCAGGACAGCCACCTGGTTCTTTGTCAGGACTGAAGGCAGGCCCATGACTTTCTCCCTCAGGACAGCCACCTGGTTCTTTGTCAGGACTGAAGGCAGGCCCATGACTTTCTCCCTCAGGACAGCCACCTGGTTCTTTGTCAGGACTGAAGGCAGACCCATGACTTTCTCCCTCAGGACAGCCACCTGGTTCTTTGTCAGGACTGAAGGCAGCCCATGACTGTTCCCTGCCCACAAGCCAGACGTGATTGGATCGTTAATCCTGGCTTCAGACAGACTACCGCCTGATCCCCCTCAGGCAGTGAAAAGCCCCGTTAGTAGACGCCGGTAAGATCTCCGTGTAGCCCAGCTGAGACGTCTAGTTCGGTCAGCAGCGAACGGGGAAAACAAAGCGGTAATACCATACTAAAACAAACTTATTACAATCATTTGCGTTTTATCAAGGTACAATTTTTGTGTGTGAAACCATGTTAGTATGCTTTCTGCACTGCGAGTTGCCAACGGTAAGGCAAGGAGTGATTGCTGACCGGGACTTAGAATGAGGGATGGCATGCGTACGTTCTGTGAAAATGAGAAAAATATTGACAGAGTATGGTGGATAAAAAGAACATTTAGAATGCGGTCAAAACCTAACAATGTAGGAAGAAAAACCTTTAGCAGACACTTTCTCGACAAACTGTGGATTGGATCTTCCTAAATGAATAGTAAATGTAGTTAAACACGTCATTTGTGACAAAATGATCCCGTAAACTGCTTGTAGTGGACTGATAAACAATGGAATTCGTCTTCAGATTCCTTCGTGTTAAAAAGGTTAAAGGGTAAACAGATGGAACAACAACACAAAAGGTAAGTGAGCTGGTGAAGATATTAGAAAGGGTAAAGCTTCAATGCGCTGTGTCCTTTTGCGGCCATCGGTACAGTGAACTGACATACACTGTGATTGGAGCTCAGCATAGGAAGGCGGGGCCCATTCTATTCCTTCCGCTGTTTCAACGGCCTTGACCTGGTTACTCTTTGACTGGGTACCAAAGGCAACAAGCTCAGTTTTGATCTTCACCTTGTTCTCACTCACCCGCTCAGACACCCCCCCGGTCTTTCAAACTACAGACAAAGAGTTGGAAGGTCTGAAGGAACAGTAATAAATTAAATGCACTTTCATTATTGTAAATACATTAACAACAAAAAACGACTAGAATATTAGGCCATTCAGCCTGTGAAATATTCGTAAATATAAATGGTAAGCCCTTAAAGGGCTGCATTATTTCTAGTTTGCAGAGAACGAAATGAATCTAAAGCTGCAAAGCCTTTTATATCATGCAGGTTAAAAACATCTTATTGAGAGACAGAGAGAGAGAGAGAGAGAGAGAGAGAGAGGGAAGGGGGAGATGAGAGAGAGAGCTTGCAAGTAAGAGAGAGAGAGCGAGAGAGAGGGGGACAGACAGACAGACGGACGGAGCCAGAGGCAGATAAGTGCTTCTGACACGTGACAATTTATTGACTTCATGTCAAGGTGGACTGAATTCTTATTGACATGTTGGTCGACAACAAAGCAGAACGGTTCTTAATTTGACGAGAAGCAGGGTTGTCATGGTCTGTCTGTCTTTCCGTTTATTTTTTCCTCTGGAACAGTTCGCAGTTCTTTTTTTATGCACACGTGTTTAATTCTCGTAATGTAACATCTTATACAACCTGTCCTTTCTTATTTTATTCTCTCTCTCTCTCTCTCTCTCTCTCTCTCTCTCTCTCTCTCTCTCTCTGTGTTTCTGTGTACTGTCCAAACCTTGGAGACGAACATTTGAAGAAAAGGCACATTACCCTCCTGTCACATGTACTTTAAACTAATGACAAAGTGCCAAAGTGTCGCTAATCTCTTATTAGTTTATGTTGTTTCAATTCTGTTTTTTTCCTTCCACTTCCATTTTATCTGTTCTGCACCATTTTGTTCTGATTGGTACCTACTAGGTCACTGGAGCTTTACAGCTAATGACATTAAACATTTCAGTGTTCGGTGTGTTCAGTTCTCTCTATCTCTGTCTCTCTCTGTGTGTGTCTCTGTCTGTCTGTCTCTCTTATTATATATTTCTT
>NC_134884.1:47726351-47731351 GCF_041734735.1 Babylonia areolata
TTGTATTACTCTTTTTGTGACAGCAGATTTCTCTGTGTGAAATTCGGATGAAATTCGGGCTGCTCTCCCCAGGGAGAGCGCGTCGCTACACTGACAGCGTCACCAGTTTTTTTCGTATTTTTTCCTTCTATGTTTGCGTATGTGTGTCTGAGTTGATGCCCACAGGTAAGTCCTAAATCTTTCATGAAAACAAAATCAATATTTTCGCAGTTGAACCGTGTCTGACTATTTCTGTCTGTCTTTCTGTTTTTTCTTCTTCTGTTGTCCGCTCCTCTACAACACAAGTGTGTCTGACTTTCTGTTCGCCCGCCTGTCTGTCTCTCTGTTCGTCTGTTTGTGTGTCATCGATCAAGATGTGCGCCCATGTTTAAAAAAACAACAACTGGTTGAGCTCTTTTGTTTTTTGAAATTCACATGGCGCGTAGAAGAGAAGTGAAAACGAGCACACAAGGTGTATCTGGCAACGGAGGTGCTCAAAGGAAAAGAAGTACAGTATACTGTTCAGTGTGTCATTTACCACAAAGGATACATAGGATCCAGGACTTCATCCACCCGTCGACAGCCAGGACCCCCTGACAGTTTCAGTTTCAGTTTCTCAAGGAGGCGTCACTGCGCTCGGACAAATCCATATACGCTACACCACATCTGCTAGGCAGATGCCTGACCAGCAGCACAACCCAACGCGCTTAGTCAGGCCTGGAGTGCATGCTGATATATGTGTACCTATCAGAGTAGATTTCTTCTACATCATTTCGCCAGAGGACAACACTCTCGTTGCCGTGGGTTCTTTTTCAGTGCGCCAAGCGCGTGCTGCACACGGGACCTCGGTTTATTGTCTGTACCTAGAGACTAGACGCTCAGTTTGATTTTCCAGTCAAACCTGGAGAAAGGTCTAGAGCGGGTTCCGAACCCAGACCCTCACGGTCTCTCTGTACTGGTGGATGAGTGTCTTAACCATTCTGCCACCTCCCCCCCCCACAGGACACCAGCCTGGACGGACAACCAGCCCCCCCCCCCGACCCCTCCACCCCCGTTCCCCCGACCCCTCAAACCACACCACCTTCACGGAACAAGACCGTCCCTGAACACCCCGACATTGAGGGCGTCACGCCAACAGGTCGTCAGATCCACCAGACTGACTGAAAGCTTTTAAAACTGGGACTGGGGATCGTCAAAACCAAATGTCTGTGTGAGTGTGCACGTGTGCATGACTGAAACTTGATGGAACGACACAGGAAACGAATGATGAGCGCCCAGTAATAGCTGTCAGTCGGGTCTATCCAGGTATGTAGCCTGTTGTGCAAATGACTGTGTTTATAAAGCGCTGAGAGCTTGGTCTCTCTCTGACCGAGGATAGGCGCCATTTAGGTATCCATATCATTCACTCCAGTCTGGAAGGCGGGGAATGGGTGGTGATGTAGGGGAGGGGTGGTGATGTAGGGGAGGGGTGGTGATGTAGGGGGAGTATGTGTGTGTGTGTGTGTGTGTGTATCTGCGTGCGTGCGTTCGTGTGTGTGTGTGTGTGTGTGTGTGTGGGTGTGGGGGGGGGCTGGGGGGTGGGGTAGGGTGTCAAGGGGTAGCAGGAAGTGAGGGAGAAATTAGAAATACCAGAACTGGTTGAAACACAAGCAGAATGTTTTCTTCAGACTCTTTCAAACACGTCAAATACCTGATATAAAAACAATCAATAATCGGTACTCACTTTCCTGATCACAACGCTCAAACCACCAGATAAAGGTAAAACACTCAGGTAAGAATAATGATACATTTAAAGACACAAGCGAAACAAAAGTGAACAGATAACACGGACACCTTTCCTTGATTACAAAGTAATTAAACAATTAAGTAAAAGGAAAACACGACTTCAAGACCGTTTATTGGATTCAAATAGAAGAATCTGGAATGCACAAGCGGCGTTAAAATCACATTCAGTCACCAGCCACTCCTGCCACTTCTACCACTCGGCATCTAAAGATCACAAAACAATGGTGACTCACGCAGTTAGGTAAGGAAAAGTACAACATTCCAAGACACAGGTCGCCCGTTTTTTTGCTTGGAATTAGAATTCAAGATGCTATGACACGGTTTCAAGACAAAATCCCAGCTACCGTTGCTTGGTTTGACAGCGAAGGCGATGCACTTATCAATGCAGATGATACTCTCCTTTCTTGGATTCAGCGCCTTGGCAACCTGGGAGTACACAGATTTATCTGGTCTTCCTTGACTGTGAAGACACGATGTCAGATCTAAAACACAGATACAGTAAAACTGGTAGACAAAGGACAGATATAACAGTGAGAACATTACTTCTTTAAAATCAATAAACACAAAATGTGAAAACAGCAGTTAACGCAATACAAATTGAATCTGGACGAATGAAGTCAGCGTAACGAAGAACTGCAAGAAATGAAATGGGGAAAAAATCTTTGTGACCTTTTGACACGTTTTTTTAAATAACCAAATCTGGAGGCGAGTCCATTGCTTAATTAAATTTTCAAAAAAAAAATCAACATCTGGGAACTGAACTGCCAATGATTGAATAGCGCGGACAACCTGTCAACCCAGTTTATAACACACTCAAAATTAATTCTTAAGATGAAAAATATCAATCACTCTGAGAACAGCTCAAGAATGCAAATCCGATTTTCCAGTCAGAATTTATGAAGATTGCCATCTTAAACCTGGGGGAAGGCTGTCCTGAAGACATCTTATTTGTTGTTGTTGGTGTTCGTGTTCAATTCAAGGAAGTGAGGCGGGGACGGGAGGGGGTTAAGTCAAGAGGTTGTGTTTGGGGGAAGGGGGGGTGGGAGGTTGGGGAAGGAGTGGGAGAGGGATGATGGCGAAAGGGTGGGGCACACAAGCCATGATGACATCACAGGTGGCAATGTCGGTTTCCGCGGGGTGATCTGGATCTGGACACTTCATTGGCTGGCTCCACTTGGGTGCTGCCGGTGCCGGTGTCAGGCTGTGTACTGTGACAAACACACACACGTGGCTGGACTTACACACACACACACACACACACACACACACACACACACACACACCTTGGCCACATGGTTTGACCAAAAGCCTAAAAAAGGCATCCGTAAATGCTGTTGGACAAAATGATAAAAATCGTGATGATGGTCACAATTCCATCTTTAAATCTATTCCATTTGTGTTTGCCTACGTTAAACTGATTTAACGCAGTTTGTAATTTTCAGCGACAAGCTCGCTAAAACTGACTCTTTTCAGGTGATTTAAATTAAGATTATAAATTCATCTTAAATAATCAACACTTCATTTTATACTCATTAGAAAGTTGGTGTTGAGCTCTTTCTTTTGCGACCCATCCGACGAAAATTGGTTCAGGAATCATTTAGAAATTATCACTTTTAATGTTTCAAATCTTTTATCCAGATTCAACCCCTTACCACCAAGTGTACTGGTTACAACTTGGCGTTGTGAGCTAGGATCGTACAGGGACCACGGCTACAATGATAATAATAATAATAATAAGAAGAAGAAGAAGAAGAAGAAGAGCAACAAGAATAACTGCAACAGCATTTACAACAATATATGGTAGTTATAAGGAGAAAACTCCCCATATAACGGGCTGTAAGCGTCACTGCTGCACAACAGCACACAACAGCACATGAACACACACAGAGAAGAAAAACAAAAGAAAACATTCTGGACGGCCCAACTGCGTAAACTGCACACACACACACACACACACACACACACACACACACACACACACACACACACACACATTGGATGCACATACGAAGTCAGACAGACAGTTCATGTCAAGTCTACTTTATCATGCTATTTCAAGATAAATTAGCATACGGTCGTGTCGCTTCAGGCACATACACACACACACACACACACACACACACACACACACGCACGCACACACACACACACACACACACACACACACTCACACACACACACAGAGGCGAGCTTGTTTACCATTTTCAGACCCAGTGAAGGGGAAAGCAGAAGATTAATCTGTTTACGTCTTCTCGCGTGCTATTGTCCACTTGTAGGATCTCTCTGGTTTTCACATTTAATGTTATATACGATTTACAGTTCTTCTCACAACATGTCAAGGCCTCTCTCTCTCTCTGTCTCTGTCTGTCTGTCTGTCTGAGGATATGAATGTATGAATGCGTTCGTTTTACTTTTTACGATGTTAATGGTGCTGATGGTGATCATTCTTCGTTGTAGTAGCAGTAGATGTAGCAGTGTTAACAAAATTATTATTGTTGTGTCGTTATCGTTAATGTTGTTATTGTTATTGTTGTCACAAGGACAGATTGGAAGACTGGGCGATGCCTAAAATCTTTATCCTTGAGTAATAAAGGTTTTGAATCTTGAATCTCTCTCCTTGAAACTACTAAGACTGAAAAACAAATGATGTACTCTCAATATCCTTGTCTATGTGCCTCTCTCCTTTCCTCCCTTCCTCCTTCCCTCCTTCCTCTCTCTCTCTCTCTCTCTCCCCTCTCTCTCCTCTCTCTCTCACAACAGTTTTCCCTCTCTCTCCTTCTTCCTATCTCTTTCTTCCTTACCGTCTCCCTTCACGCATATCTATACTATGTGATTTGTGGAGAATTGTGTATTTTCTATGCCCTTTATTTGTTCTGGTTTGTTCATGCCATTCGATGTGTATGTTTGGTTCCCCACTTTTGTTGTTGTTGTTGTTGTTGTTGTTGTTGTTGTTGTTGTTGTATTTCCTAGATTAGTTAATACGTTTTCTTTAGGATGAAAACAGGCCGATAAGAGCCTATTCCTTTTCCCTCAATAAAAAAAAATCGATTTCGATTTCGATTTCGCTCTCTCTCTTTATCTCTCTCTCTTTCTGTGTCTCTGTCTCTCTCTCACCCTGTCACCCCCTTTCCGTCTCCCGCTCTCTGTCTCTCAGTCTCTGTCTCTTTGTGTGTATGTCTCTATCTCTGTCTCTCTCTCTCTCTCTGTATGTCTCTCAGTCTCTGTCTCTCTGTGTG
>NC_134884.1:47736351-47738851 GCF_041734735.1 Babylonia areolata
CAGGCACTATGAACAGGTACTGAGAACAGGTACTGTGAACAGGTACTGAGAACAGGCACTGAGAACAGGCACTGAGAACAGGCACTATGAACAGGTACTGAGAACAGGCACTATAAACAGGTACTGTGAACAGGTACTGAGAACAGGCACTGAGAACAGGCACTATGAACAGGTACTATGAACAGGTACTGAGAACAGGTACTATAAACAGGCACTATGAACAGGTACTGAGAACAGGCACTATGAACAGGTACTGAGAACAGGCACTATGAACAGGTACTATGAACAGGTACTGAGAACAGGTACTATGAACAGGTACTGAGAACAGGTACTGAGAACAGGTACTATGAACAGGCACTATAAACAGGTACTGAGAACAGGCACTATGAACAGGTACTGAGAACAGGTACTGAGAACAGGCACTATGAACAGGTACTGAGAACAGGCACTATAAACAGGTACTGAGAACAGGCACTATGAACAGGTTTGAACAGGTACTGATTCAGACGGACCATCTAAAACCTGAATCGATTTCTGGCCACCAGAATATCAAAATTTGATTTCGCCCAAATGTTGGATAACTTATGAATGGGATGACTGCACAAGCGAACAAGGAAATGGAAATAGAGACTGACTGTTCTGTCCATATTGAGTCTGGAACCAACATCGTTCCTCTTCTTCTTACGTTAAGTCTTACACTCTCCAGTCTGTCCAGACTGCTGGTGTGTGGCCGTATGAAATGTGTCTCAGTGAATCCTCTTATAAGTTTGGACGTTTCCTGATGTACAGGCGATCTTACACATTAGTGTCGGCATCAGCTCTCACAGCGCCCATCTACCAGTGACGTCTGAGTCTGATTTAAGTTCCTTATCCTGAATGTGTGTCTCATCTGACAGCTTATTCAGTTACCGGTCTCTCGGGTGATGATAATGATGATAATTTTCAAGAAAGTTCGAAAGACGATTCTTTCCGCAGACGATTTCTAAATGTCTAGGCACAAAATCTGGACAAAAAGGCACCGATTCAGAAATCATCGAACACCATTTCAAGCCTTCATCACACACATTTTACAAAAAACGTGCACTATTTCTGGTCACTGGATAACACAATTTGGCTTCGCTCCGGGAAAAAAACGTTATTCGTAAAGTGATTTCCATAACAGTGTAAGTATTGATTTTAAAAAAAAAAAATTTTTTTAAAAGAAACTGGGAGAAATTTCTAACAGCTGCACACCTTCCCATGATGATAAAAAAAAATCCAGATCGTCTTCTTTTTTTCTTATTCTGCAACCAAGTAAAGTAAAGCTGTTTCCAGCAACTTGCCAACATCCCTGGAAATTGACGACACTCCGACAGGGACTGGGAACACTGGGGTTTAGGCAGACAGAAGAAAGGGTGGCGCTGTATTGTGGCGACGTGTTCTTCAGCTCGAATTTCATACGGATATATATATATTTGTATTTGTATTTCTTTTTATCACAACAGATTTCTCTGTGTGAAATTCGGGCTGCTCTCCCCAGGGAGAGCGCGTCGCTACACTACAGCGCCACCCATTTTTTTGTATTTTTTCCTGCATGCAGTTTTATTTGTTTTTCCTATCGATGTGGATTTTTCTACAGAATTTTACCAGGAACAACCCTTTTGTTGCCGTGGGTTCTTTTACGTGCGCTAAGTGCATGCTGCACACGGGACCTCGGTTTATCGTCTCATCCGAATGACTAGCGTCCAGACCACCACTCAAAGTCTAGTGGAGGGGGAGAAAATATCGGCGGCTGAACCGTGATTCGAACCAGCACGCTCAGATTCTCTCGCTTCCTAGGCGGACGCGTTACCTCTAGGCCATCACTCCACAGTGTGTATATATATATCTTTTGATAAAGGGACATTGATGGTTAATACTTACAGTCTTCAAACAGACTGACTGGGCTGCTGTGTGTAGAACTGGACTGAACTCTTGTAACCACATGATTCTGTTCGTTAAAGCTTGGTGCTGTTCCAAACTCTCTTGCTCCCTTTTCGTTTGGCCGACCTGTTCCCATGAGATACGTGCACGTGCACACAGGTACAGGCATGAGAGAGAGAGAGAGAGAGAGAGAGAGAGAGAGAGAGAGAGAGAGAGAGAGAGAGAATTTGTGCTTCTTTCCCTTTATTTGTAAACAAGAAACACGAGGTCATGTCGTCTTCGAACGCAACCTACCTTCTAGTCGGCCAAAAACAGTGGAAAGCGGTTTTTGAATTTTCGGATTTCATAACACATTTCAACGAAATAAACCGTTAATGATTCGGAAATTCGGCTTTATTCGGGAGACTTACAACCTGCTATTGATATGACTGTGAAGATTTTGTTTGCATACTATGTTTAAGCCAGTTTTGGTATTGGCAGACAAAGTATTTCCAGAGAAAATGGCAATGTTAAAGTTTACCACAGACACACACGCAGACACACGCAGACACACACGCAGACACACACAGACACAGACACACACACACACACACACACA
>NC_134884.1:47746351-47751351 GCF_041734735.1 Babylonia areolata
CAGAGGAACAAGGAACCAGGCCATGGCTCTCAGTGCTCCAACTCTTCACCCTCAGAGGAACAAGGAACCAGGCCATGGCTCTCAGTGCTCCAACTCTTCACCCTCAGAGGAACAAGGAACCAGGCCATGGCTCTCAGTGCTCCAACTCTTCACCCTCAGAGGAACAAGGAACCAGGCCATGGCTCTCAGTGCTCCAACCCTTCACCCTCAGAGGAACAAGGAACCAGGCCATGGCTCTCAGTGCTCCAACTCTTCACCCTCAGAGGAACAAGGAACCAGGCCATGGCTCTCAGTGCTCCAACTCTTCACCCTCAGAGGAACAAGGAACCAGGCCATGGCTCTCAGTGCTCCAACTCTTCACCCTCAGAGGAACAAGGAACCAGGCCATGGCTCTCAGTGCTCCAACTCTTCACCCTCAGAGGAACAAGGAACCAGGCCATGGCTCTCAGTGCTCCAACCCTTCACCCTCAGAGGAACAAGGAACCAGGCCATGGCTCTCAGTGCTCCAACTCTTCACCCTCAGAGGAACAAGGAACCAGGCCATGGCTCTCAGTGCTCCAACTCTTCACCCTCAGAGGAACAAGGAACCAGGTCATGGCTCTCAGTGCTCCAACCCTTCACCCTCAGAGGAACAAGGAACCAGGCCATGGCTCTCAGTGCTCCAACTCTTCACCCTCAGAGGAACAAGGAACCAGGCCATGGCTCTCAGTGCTGCAACTCTTCACCCTGAGAGGAACAAGGAACCAGGCCATGGCTCTCAGTGCTCCAACTCTTCACCCTCAGAGGAACAAGGAACCAGGCCATGGCTCTCAGTGCTCCAACTCTTCACCCTCAGAGGAACAAGGAAGGAGGCCATGGCTCTCAGTGCTCCAACCCTTCACCCTGAGAGGAACAAGGAACCAGGCCATGGCTCTCAGTGCTCCAACCCTTCACCCTCAGAGGAACAAGGAACCAGGCCATGGCTCTCAGTGCTCCAACTCTTCACCCTCAGAGGAACAAGGAACCAGGCCATGGCTCTCAGTGCTCCAACTCTTCACTCTGAGAGGAACAAGGAACCTGGCCATGGCTCTCAGTGCTCCAACCCTTCACCCTGAGAGGAACAAGGAACCAGGCCATGGCTCTCAGTGCTCCAACTCTTCACCCTCAGAGGAACAAGGAACCAGGCCATGGCTCTCAGTGCTCCAACTCTTCACCCTCAGAGGAACAAGGAACCAGGCCATGGCTCTTAGTGCTCCAACCCTTCACCCTGAGAGGAACAAGGAACCAGGCCATGGCTCTCAGTGCTCCAACTCTTCACCCTCAGAGGAACAAGGAACCAGGCCATGGCTCTCAGTGCTCCAACACTTCAGAGGAACAAGGAACCAGGCCATGGCTCTCAGTGCTCCAACCCTTCACCCTCAGAGGAACAAGGAACCAGGCCATGGCTCTCAGTGCTCCAACTCTTCACCCTCAGAGGAACAAGGAACCAGGCCATGGCTCTCAGTGCTCCAACTCTTCACCCTCAGAGGAACAAGGAACCAGGCCATGGCTCTCAGTGCTCCAACTCTTCAGAGGAACAAGGAACCAGGCCATGGCTGTCAGTGCTCCAACTCTTCAGAGGAACAAGGAACCAGGCCATGGCTCTCAGTGCTCCAACCCTTCAGAGGAACAAGGAACCAGGCCATGGCTCTCAGTGCTCCAACCCTTCAGAGGAACAAGGAACCAGGCCATGGCTCTCAGTGCTCCAACCCTTCAGAGGAACAAGGAACCAGGCCATGGCTCTCAGTGCTCCAACCCTTCACCCTGAGAGGAACAAGGAAGGCCATGGCTCTCAGTGCTCCAACCCTTCACCCTCAGAGGAACAAGGAACCAGGCCATGGCTCTCAGTGCTCCAACTCTTCACCCTCAGAGGAACAAGGAAGGAGGCCATGGCTCTCAGTGCTCCAACTCTTCACCCTCAGAGGAACAAGGAACCAGGCCATGGCTCTCAGTGCTCCAACTCTTCACCCTCAGAGGAACAAGGAACCAGGCCATGGCTCTCAGTGCTCCAACTCTTCAGAGGAACAAGGAACCAGGCCATGGCTCTCAGTGCTCCAACTCTTCACCCTCAGAGGAACAAGGAACCAGGCCATGGCTCTCAGTGCTCCAACCCTTCACCCTCAGAGGAACAAGGAACCAGGCCATGGCTCTCAGTGCTCCAACTCTTCACCCTCAGAGGAACAAGGAACCAGGCCATGGCTCTCAGTGCTCCAACTCTTCACCCTCAGAGGAACAAGGAACCAGGCCATGGCTCTCAGTGCTCCAACCCTTCACCCTGAGAGGAACAAGGAACCAGGCCATGGCTCTCAGTGCTCCAACTCTGGAACACTATGAAGAGGAAGATGGCAGAATGGGTAAGACACTTATCTGCCAATGCAGTGTCCGTGAGGGTCTGGGTTCGAATCCCGCTCTCACAACTTCTCCCAAGTTTGACTGAAAAATCAAACAGCGTCCAGTCATTGGGATCAGGCGATAAACCGAGGTTCCAAGTGCAGCACGCACTTGGCGCACTGAAAAAGAACCCATGGCAACAAAGGCGTTGACCTTTGTACAAATCATGTAAATGAAATCCACTCTAATAACAGGGACTCAAATATTGTATCATTGTATTACACTTTTTTTTGTCACAGCAGATTTCTCAGTGTGAAATTCGGGACTGTATTCGGGATCTGATCCAAATGACCAGAAGCTGAGCTTGATTTTTCCAGTTACGCTCTGGGAGAAATGACGACAGCAAGGATCGAACCCAGACCATCACGGACACTATATGGGCAGATTTAGGTCTTAACCAACCAGCCACCTTCCTCTTGACACGCAGTCAGAGCGGGGTGGAGGGGGTACAGATGGGTATCCAGGTCATCAGTGAGGAAGGTGCAGGGGGGGCCACCCTGAGCAGGGTGGATCAGGGGGTGGAAGAGCGTAGGACAGAAACAGGCAAGGTCAACACACAGAAAACGTTTTGTCGGAATCATTTAGAAACCGGAAAGAAAATTGATAATGTAGGAAAAGGGCAGGCTAGACTTACTGGAGAAGAAGTCTGGCTGATGAAGCAGAGAGACTTGGAGAAACGTACAAAACGATTGGTCTCAAAATAAACAACGTATATATCTATATCTATATACATAACAAAACACACATCAAACAACAACAGCAGCAGCAACAACAACAGCAGCAACAATAGCAGCAGCAACAACAACAAAAGCAACAACAACAATAACAACAGCAGCAACAACAACAATAACAACAGGATCAACAGCAGCAACAACAACAATAACAACAAGAACAAAAGCAGCAACAACAACAAGAACAACAGCAGCAACAACTACAACAACAACAAGAACAACAGCAGCAACAACTACAATAACAACAAGAACAACAGCAGCAACAACTACAACAACAACAAGAACAACAGCAGCAACAACTACAACAACAACAGCAGCAACAACAACAATAACAACAAGAACAACAGCAACAAAAGAAACAAGAGTGGCAGCAGCGGCAACACCAACAACAGAAAAAACAACAACAGAACAACAACAGAACAACAACAATAACAACAGCAACCTGTCTTGTGAACCAGCAAAGTGCACAGCGTGACTAAGGTCTGTACCAGATGAAATCACACACACACACCAAAAACAGCAGCAGCAACAACGTGTCTTGTGAACCACCAAGAGTGCATGGTGTGACTGAGGTCATCACTAGAGGAAATCTATCCCACACACACCAAATAACATCACCACCACCACCAACAATAGCGTGTGTTGTGAACCAGTAAGAGTGCATGGCGTGATTGAAGTCAGCAACAGAGCCCCTCCCCACCCCCCGCACCCCCCGCACCCCACCCCCTATCTCCCCAGCCCCCCTCACACACACACACACACACACCATGGCTGTGCACATCAACCCAGCTCCAGAAAACACCGGAAGGGTTTTCCTTTTCTTTTCTTTTTAATTGTTTTTTTTTCTTCTTCTGTTTCTCCAATGGCCTTTCTTTCCTTCTGAACTCCCCCATTCCATTAACGAAGCTGTGATCACGTGATCACGCCACACACACACACACACACACACACACACACACAGACACACACACACACACACACACACACACACACACACACACACACAGAGCACAGCGAAGCAGGTAAAATGATCGCTCTTCCACTTTCCTCGGCAGGAGAAGCGAAGGTGTGTGCAGAAAGGAATGTGCCGTGATATCATGTTGGGAATCTCTTCCTAACTCACCCAAGCTTGACAACGGACACTTGAAACGAACCTTTTAGAAAGACACACGTTCGCATTTTTCTGAGTAACATTCATTACTAGTTTTCAGTTTCAGTTTCAAGGTGGCTTCAAAGCGCGGAATGAACCAGAAACGCAACACCACAGCTACTCAAAGAAAAGAACAGGTGGTTGACATCTGCACAAATCTCACGAACTCCATGATCAGGGCCTCTCCTTGACACATCTGGCTATAGATGTGGACAAACCGGCATTCTCTATTAGTTAGTCATAGATGTCCGTCAACAGAAAATCACAGAGAGAGAGAGAGAGAGAGAGAGAGAGAGAGAGAGAGAGAGAGAGATAAAGGTGAAAACAGCAAAGAAGAAAAAAAAGGAGATATGAAGGTTTGGCGCTAGTCCCCGTGGCGAAGTGGTTAACATTACTGATTGATGACCTGCTGACTCGAACCCACTCACAGGGGTATCATTATCTTCCTTTTCTTTGGTGTTCCAGGGAAGCAACTCCCACCTTCACTTGCAAGCCTCCATGTAGGTGTACGCCTGGGCTTTTCCCTGACTGGCTTTTGTAACCCGCTAAGTGGGCAGCCATGCTCCGTTTCCAAGGTAGTGCAAGCTCGGTGCGTTCTTGTTTTCATGATCAACCGGACGCTGGCATCATTCGCGGGATCTTTAACGTGCGCATTTCATCTTCTGCATGCGTGTACTCAAGAAGGGGCTTCAGGCACTAGCATGAACACG